>NC_057801.1:600644855-600691193 GCF_018294505.1 Triticum aestivum
AGCAATAGCGAAGGAATCACTCGATCGGGTTCAGTTAACAGCCATCGATCGATCGCTCGGGTTCAGTAACGCGTAGCCTCCAGTGCAATCGCTCGGGTTCAGTTAGAGCCCAACGCCTCGCTCGGGTTCAGTTACATCCCGACGCCTCGCACACACGCACGTATGTGTACAAGAGAAACAAGCATCGCTCGGCCCCCGACCACCCACCGTAACCGAGAACTCCCCAAATTTTTCCTCGCCCTCACTTCTACCACGGTTTTTTCCGTCATGAACGGCCCAAAGAATGTCATGCAACTACGTCTCTGGCCCGCCAAGGACGAAAAGCCCATTTTCTGTCATGATTTGTTGTCATAGAAGTAGGAGCCCACCACATCTATGATGATACCGGGTTTTGTCACAAGTATCGTCATAGAAGTGTCATAAGTATGATGGAAAAAAACTTCGTTCGGCCCAAAATGTCACGGATGTGTCTTTTTTTTGTAGCGTTGTCCCTAGGGAGCCATTCCGAGCTGCTGTCGGTGGCTGCTATGGAGTTGTCCGGGAGGGAAACTTTCCCCTTCTTGGACGCTTCGGCCTCCTGACGCGTGGAGGCCGCCCACTTCTTCCTTCCCCCCTCAGGGGGAGAGTTGCTTTCCTCCTCCTCTTTGTCCTCGACGACGGAGGAGTGAGTCTTGGTGTCTTCGGACATCATTTCCGAAGCACCCTTGCGACGGATACCACCTCTGGTCCCCTTGGACTTCTTCTTGGCCTTCTTCTACCGCGCTTGATAGGGCGTCGGAACCAACATTTTCGTCAGAAGTGGGATTTCTGGGTCTTCAGGTAGCGGAGCAGGACAATGAATCCGCTCCGCCTTCTTTGTCCAGCCCTGAGAGAATTTGTCGGGAGGCTTAGGTGTCTTCCTCAAGTATGCAAGTAAAGGATACACCTTGAAAACATGAAAAAACTTACCGGACTAGCGGGATGGCCCAAGTCGTGCCCGCGGTCCTCGGTCGTAGACGGCCGCGTCTCGTTGGCCTTGAAGAGCACCTTCCAGATGTCTTCGTGCGTGGTGCTAAAGAATTGCGGCAAGGTCTAGTGCTTGGCCGGATCATACTCCCACAAGTGGCAAGTCTAGCGTTGGCATGGAAGGATCCGGTGAATAAGCATCACCTGGATCACATTGACAAGCTTGATGTTCTTGTCTGTCATGCTCTTGATGCGCGTCTGAAGCGCTGTCAGCTCGTCCGGCGAGGACCAGTCCAAGCCCTTCTCTTGCCAGGAGGTGAGCCGCATCGGGGCTCTAGACCGGAATTCGGGAACCGTGGCCCAGGTGGTGCCGTGCAGCTCTGTGATATAGAACCATGATTTCTGCCACCCTTTGACGGTCTCCACGAAGGAGCCTTCGGGCCGTGTGACGTTGGGCATCTTGCTCACCATGGCGCCTCCGCACTCTGCGTGTTGGCCACTCACCACCTTCGGCTTCACATTGAAGATCTTTAGCCATAATCCGAAGTGGGGTGGGATGCGGAGGAAGGCCTCACACACGACAATGAATGCCGAGATGTTGAGGATGGAGTTCGGGGCCAGATCGTGGAAATCCAGCCCGTAGTAGAACATGGGTCCACGGACGAACGGGTGGAGAGGATATCCCAACCCACGGACGAAGTGGGGGATGAATACTACCCTCTCATGGGGCTCCGGGGTGGGGACGATCTGCCCCTTGGCCGGAAGCCGGTGGGCGATTTCCTTGGCCAAATATCCGTCCTCCCGGAGCTTGGTAATGTCCTTCTCCTTGACGGAGGAGGCCATCCACTTGCCCTGCACTCGGGATACGAACATGGTTGGAGTGCTTTCTTGGGGCGGAAAAGATGAGAACTTGGGCACTGGAGCTTGAGAATGGGGGATGCAAAGAGAGAGAAGGCGTGGGTGAAAGGGGTAAACCCTGATCTCTTTATAAAGGCAGTGAATATCAAGCGCCTCCCCACTCGCCTTAAAACTCGCCTATACCCCAAGGGTCGTCCGGACGGCACGATTGGATTAACCACGCCCGTATTGATGAGAATCCCTCAATAAGGGGACACGATCTCTGCTTTGACAAGACATGCCAATGAAACCGCATCTCGAAACACGGAGCGGCAGGCTAAAAAATGGTTCGAATAATGGCCGGGCGGTGACGTGATGTCACGCTACCAAAAGTTGTCAGCGGATTGGACTTGTGAAATATTATACTCTCTACGGTTGTGTGTGGTATTTGTTTTGCAGAGCCGGACACATTTTCTATGTTCGAAGGATGCTTTGGAGTATTTGGAGGAGGAACCCGCCTTGCAATGGCGAAGACAATCTGTGCGCCGGATACCTCGTCATTGAAGCCTGGTTCAGGGGCTACTGAGGGAGTCCTGGATTAAGGGGTCCTTGGGCGTCCGGCCTATTGGCATGGGCCGGACTGATGGGCTGTGAAGATACAAGGCAGAAGACTCTCACCTGTGTCTGGATGGGACTCTCCTTGGCGTGGAAGGCAAGCTTGGTGTTCGGATATGTAGATTCCTTTCTCTGTAATCGACATTGTACAACCATAGCCCCCTTCGGTGTCTATATAAACCAAAGGGCTTAGTCCGTAGAGGCAATCATAATCATATAGGCTATACTTCTAGGGTTTTAGCCATTACGATCTCGTGGTAGATCAACTCTTGTAATAATCATATTCATCAAGATCAATCAAGCAGGAAGTAGGGTATTACCTCCATAGAGAGGGCCCGAACCTGGGTAAACACCATGTCCCCCGCCTCCTGATACCATCAACCTTAGACACACAGTCCGGGACCCCCTACCCAAGATCCGCCGGTTTTGACACCAACAATCATATAACCATTCCTCAAAGTGCGATGAAGAATCACTCCAAAGTTCCTATCTAGCGGAGAACATAAGACGAAATTGTTTGTATGGTATGAAACCACCTCAAAGCTATTCTTTCCGATCAATCTATCCTAGAGTTCGTACTAAAATAACACCAAGCTATTCTTTCCGATTGATCTAACCAAGAGTTTGTACTTGAATAACACCAAAGCAAATTCAGATTCATAATATTCAATCCAACACAAGGAACTTCAAAGAGTGCCCCAAGATTTCTACCGGAGAAATAAAGACAAGAACATGCATCGACCCCTATGCATAGATTACCCCAATGTCACCTCGGGAATCCGTGAGTTCAGTGCCAAAACATATATCAAGTGAATCAATATGATACCCCATTGTCACCACGGGTGTTCATAGAAAGACATACATCAAGTGTTCTCAAATCCATAAAAGTATTCAATTCGATAAAACAAAATCTCAAAGGGAAAACTCAATTCATCACAAGATAGAGAGGGAGAAACACCATATGATCCAACTATATTAACAAAGCCCGCGATACATCAAGATCGTGACATCTCAAGAACACAAGAGAGAGAGAGAGAGAGAGAGAGAGAGATTAAACACATAGCTACTTGTACAAACCCTCATCCCCGAGGGTGGACTACTCCCTCCTCATCATGGTGGTCGTCGGGATGATGAATATGGCCATCGGTGATGATTTCCCCCTCCGGCAGGGTGCTGAAACAGGGTCTAGATTGGTTTTTCGTGGCTACAGAGGCCTGTGGCGGTGGAATTTCTGATCTAGGTTCTCCGTGAGGGTTTTTGGAATATTTGAGAATTTATAGGGCGAAGAGGGGGTGCGGGAGGCCACCGAGGTGGGCACAACCAACCGTGGCGTGCCTGGGGGCCAAGGCGCACCCTAGTTGGTTGTGCCCCCCTCAGGGCACCCCCCAGGTGCTGCTTTGGCCCATTGGTAGTCTTCTGGTCCATAAAAAATCCACAAAAAGTTTCACGGTGTTTGGACTCTGTTTGATATTGATTTCCTGCGATGTAAAAAACAAGCAAAAAACAGCAACTGGCACTGGGCACTGGGTCAATATGTTAGTCCCAAAAAATGATATAAGGTTGCTATAAAATTATTGTAAAACATCCAAGTATAATAATATAACAACATGAATACTGCATAAATTATAGATACGTGGGAGATGTATCGGCATCCCCAAGCTTAATTCCTACTCGTCCTTGAGCAGGTAAATGATAAAAGAAATAATTTATGAAGTGTGAATGCTAGCGAAGTTCATAAGTTTGATCAATGATAATTTCAATCCCTTTTCCTAGCATCATAACATCAACTCTTTGTCATAAAACTTTTCATGTTAAAGTAGCAACCAATTCACATGTTGAGGTTCAAACAATGAATTCTCTTGAAACTCAACAACTTATATTCTTACTCACCAAACAATTGCAATTCAACTTATTCAACAGAGTCTAAGTAAGAGCTCCACATACTTAACCATCATATAGTCTTCTATGATTGCTAACACTAACCACATACACATGAGCAAAACGTTTCAACCGGACACATAGAAAGATAGGGGCTTACAATTTCGCCTCCCAATGTATTCACCTCAATGGTGATGTCAACAATAATAACTCATGCTACCCATATCCAACTGGATATATGTGAATAGATCTTTCTTCACCACATGATGCTTGCCAAAAGGGGAAAATAAAAAGGAATAGAGAGAAAAACTTTGACTCTTGCATGAAAGTAAATACATAAAATTAAAGATAGGCCCTTTGTAAAGGGAAGCAGAGGTTGCCATGCGCTTATTTGTTTGTATGCTCAGCCCCTTACTACAAAAGAACATCACGTTATATTGCCCCTTGTGATGGCAACCTTTATTATGCAGTCTGTTGCTTTTATTCTTTACCATCACAAGTTTGTACAACGCTCAGTTTTCTCTTACACTAAATGATCTCACATTTTTAGAAGCAATTTTAATTGCCTTATTGGTCCGATGATAACTTACTTGAAGGATCTTGCTCAATCCTTAGGTAGGTATGGTGGACTCTTGAGAATAAGATTTAGGTTTAAGGGTTTTTGGATGCACAAGTAGTATCTCTATTTGGTGCGGAATTTTTGAATAGCAAAGATGGGGGGCAAGCACCACATGTTGAAGGATCTATGACAATATAACTTCTATGTGAATATGAACAAACATAAATCATTGCGCTGTCTTCCTTGTCCAACATCAACAATTTTGGCATATAATATTTTGATGGGGCTCACAATCACAAAAGATTTGCAAGATAGTCTATTTGCATGTGAAAGTTCTCTTCCTTATTGTAATCATTCAGGAATTGCTTGTATGACCAATATTGTGATTGTCAAGCTACAAAAGATTTCACTTTCTTAACCCAATGTGAAGCTACCACTAGGCATGATATGAACATACAATTTCAACTTCATGATATTCAATTCATTCAACAATTTACTCATAGGATATAAGTGAAGCACAAGAGTAAATGACAAGCTACTCCAAAAAGATATAAGTGAAGATCAAGCGAGTAGTTAAGCGAATGGGTAGCCAATTGTGGATTTTATCTTATTTAAAAACTTTCGAACCTAAGTATTTTATATAAATAGCAAGCAAAGCAAAATAAAATGACATTCCAAGAATAGCGCAACTCATGTGAAGAAGCAAAAACTTAGGCTCAACCAATACTAACAGATAATTGTTGAAGAAGAAAGGTGGGATGCCTACGGGGGCATCCCCAAGCTTAGATGCTTGAGACTTCTTGGAATATTATCTTGGGATGCCTTGGGCATCCCCAAGCTTGAGATCTTGTGTCTCCTTAATTCCTCTCATATCATGGTTTCCCTAAATCTCAAAAATTTCATCCACACAAAACTCAACAAGAACTCGTAATATAAGTTAGTATAAATCAATGCAAAACCTTATCATTCTAAATTGTAGCAAATTACTAAATTATTATTTAACATTGCATAATAAGTGCCTTTGCATATTTAATACTCCCATCCTCAATTAGAATCATTAACACTACAAAAAAATACACTTCCTTGATGATACGTGTTTGTCACAGTAGGTCGCATTTTTTTTCATGCATGTACATCCATGACGATTTTATGACAGAATCAAGATAGTCATACATGTGCTGCCGTAGAAGTGTTCCATGACATTACCAAATTATCATCACGGAAATGTCCACTTCCATGACGATAAATCGCGCGTCACAGAAGTGCTTTCGTCAAGGGTGACCGACACGTGGCATCCACCGTAACGGAACGCCGTTAAGCTATCGGGTCGGGTTTTGGATCCGATAACCCGTTAACACCCCCGAACAATGGGAAATTTCCACGTGTAAAATTCTTATTGGATGGACGAAACACATGTCAGCTTGTCAGTGGGTCAGATAGGCGCCTATGATATGTCGACACATGCCACGGCCCACCACTGGCCCATTTAGCTTACAAAGACGGCCCGTTTGACTTGGTCAAAAGTTAACGGGCTGGCCCATGAAAAGCCTGTTAACGGTCACTTCGCAAATAGCCCATTTTATGGCCCGTTAGGCCCTAAAGGAAATCGGGGGTGTTATGGTCACGCCCGCTTAGAGAATGCACATGATTTCTGATGACCCACAAGTGTAGGGGATCTATCGTAGTCCTTTCCATAAGTAAGAGTGTCGAACCCAACGAGGAGCAGAAGGAAATGATAAGCGATTTTCAGTAAGGTTTTCTCTCCAAGCACTGAAATTGTAGGTAATAGATAGTTTTGCGATAAGATAAATAGTAACGAGCAAAAAGTAAATAAAGTAAATAAAGTGCAGCAAGGTGGCCCAATCCTTTGTGTATCAACGGATAAGCCTGGACAAATTCTAATAATGAAGAAGGAGCTCCCGAGGACACATTGGGAATTATCGTCAAGCTAGTTTTCATCACGTTCATAAGATTCGCGTTCGGTACTTTGATAATTTGATATGTGGGTGAACCGGTACTTGGGTACTGCCCTAACTTGGACAAGCATCCCACTTATGATTAACCCCTATTGCAAGCATCCACAACTACAAAAAGGAGTATTAAGGTAAACCTAACCACATCATTAAACATATGGGTCCATATCAACCCCTAACGAAGCAACGCATAAACTAGGGTTTAAGCTTCTGTCACTCTAGCAACCCATCATCTACTTATTACTTCCCCATGCCTTCCTCTAGGCCCAAATAATGGTGAAGTGTCATGTAGTCGACGTTCACATAACACCACTAGAGGAAAAGACAACATACATCTCATCAAAATATCGAACGAATACCAAATTCACATGACTACTAATAGCAAGACTTCACCCATGTCCTCAGGAACAAACGTAACTACTCACAAAGCATATTCATGTTCATGATCAGAGGAGTAATAATATGCATAAAGGATCTGAACATATGATCTTCCACCAAGTAAACCAATTAGCAGCAACTACAAGGAGTAATCAACACTACTAGCAACCCACAGGTACCAATTTGTGGTTTTGATACAAGATTGGATACAAGAGATGAACTAGGGTTTTGAGATGAGATGGTGCTGGTGAAGATGTTGATGGAGATTGACCCCCTCTCGATGAGAGGATCGTTGGTGATGACGTTGGTGATGATTTCCCCCTCCCGTAGGGAAGTGTCCCCGACAGAACAGCTCCGCCAGAGCCCTAGATTGATTCCGCCAAGGTTCCGCCTCGTGGCGGCGGAGTTTCGTCCTGTAAGCTTGCCCACAATTTTTTTCCAGGGTAGAAGTGATGATATAGCAGAAGATGGACACCGGAGGCCCACCAGGGGGGCCAGGAGATAGGGGGCCGCGCCCTATGGGGGGGGGCACCCTGTCTCCTAGACAGGGTGTGGGCCCCATGGCCTATTTATTTCGCTCATAAATTCTTATTAAATCCAAAAAGTTGTTTCGTGGAGTTTCAGGACTTTCGGAGTTGTGCAGAATAGGTTTCCAACGTTTGCTCCTTTTCCAACCAGAATTCAAGCTGCCGGCATTCCCCCTCTTCATGACAAACCTTGTAAAATAAGAGAGAATAACCATAAGTATTGAGATATAATGTGTAATAACAGCCCATAATGCAATAAATATTGGTATAAAAGCATGATGCAAAATGGACGTATCAACTCCCCCAAGCTTAGACCTCGCTTGTCCTCAAGTGGAAGCGGAAATCAAAAAATATGTCGACATGTTTAGAGATAGAGGTGTCGATAAAAAATAAAATATGGACATGAGGGCATCATGATCATTCTAATAACAACAACATATATAGATTTTTATATGATTTCCTGTGCTCAAGTAATAAGCAATTCACAATGTCAAGTATGGTTCAAAAACTTCATTGGGAACTAACAAACTATAATCTCAGTCATTGAAGCAATTGCAATTTATCATAACATCAGAAAGAGTCAATAATAGAGCTTTTCAGCAAGCTCACATACTCAACTATCTCGTAGTCTCCTATAATTGTTAACACTCACGCAATACTTGTGGTTATAGAGTTTCAGCCAGACACTGAGAAAGATAGGGGCTTAATGTGTTGCCTCCCAACATATTCACCTTTAGGTGATGTCAACAATAATAGCCTATGCCAACTTACATCCAATTGGATATATATATGATGATCTTTCAAACACGAAGAGCTTGCCAAAGGATAAAATGAAAAAGGGAAAGGTGAGGATCACCTTGACTCAAGCATAAAGTAAAACATAAAGTAAAATATAGGCCCTTCGCAGAGGGAAGCAGAGGTTGTCATGCACGTTTAGGGTTGATGCATAAAATCTTAGTGCAAAAGAACGTCACTTTATATTGCCCCTTGTATGTGGACCTTTATTATGCAGTTTGTCGCTTTTATTACTTCCACAACAAGTTTGTACAAAGTTTATTTTCTCTGCACTAATAAGTCATACATATTTGGAGAGCAATTTTTTATTGCTTGCACCGATGACAACTTACTTGAACGATCTTACTCAATCCATAGGTAGGTATGTTGGACTCTCATGGCAAAACTGGGTTTAAGGATATTTGGAAGCACAAGTAGTATCTCTACTTGGTGCAAGGAATTTGGCTAGAAAGAGGGGGAAAGGCAAGCTCAACATGTTTGGAAGGTCAATGACAATATACTTTAACTGAGATGTCGGAAAACATAAAGCATTACGTTGTCTTCCTTGTCCAACATCACCTCTTTTAGCATGTCATACTTAATGAGTGCTTCACAATCATAAAAGATGTCCAAGATAGTATATTTATATGTGAACCCCTCTTTCCTTATCACTTCCTATTAATTGCAACGATGACCAAGGCTACGTTCATCAACTCTCAACAATTTTTATGCCTCATACTTTCTATGTGTGAAGTTATCACTATCCATAAGATCAATATGAACACTTTTGTTCTTTCTACTTTCTCAAGATCATAGCAACATAGAAAAGCCCTTGACTCAACACTAATCTTTATTATAGATAGCACACGGACTCGATTACATAAAGAGATCACAATGCAAAACTCAAAACTACTTGATATCAAAACTTCAAACTAGTAGATCAAGATACTACTAAAAGGATCAAACTAAGTAGAGCAGTAAAGATAGGAGTGTGATGGTGATACGATACCGGGGCACCTCCCCCAAGCTTGGCAGTTGCCAAGGGGAGTGCCCATACCCATGTGATTATTTCCTCGGAGGTGATGGAGGTGGTAATGATGATGGAGTTGTTGCATTTTTCTTCTCTAGCTTGCGTCTGAGGCTTAAATTTTCCTCCCTCAGATCCTCATTCTCGAGCTCAAGTTTCATTATCTTTTTGCATAGTGCTGCCTTGCTGTCCTGCAAAAAACGTGGTGGGATAGATTGGATCTTAGGGAGGCTTGACTTCTTGAACTCCACATGCATATCACCAGGTTGAGGTAGTGGATCGTCCTCTTCATCAGAGCTTGTCTCCTCCTTCCCCTTTAGATCATAGTCTTCTTCTTCCTCTGTGGTCCAGCCATAATGTTCCACATCCCCATATACTTTTGGGTTTGCGATATAATCAGTCATGTAGCTCTCTCCCTCCAAATCTTGGGACGACATCTTGTTCCAAATCTGCAACAGGAACAGCTCGGAATGAAAATAGAGGATATTTGCGTGATACAGTGGTCAAAACCGTCGGGGGTATATATAACGAATTTTTACCGACCAAAATACGTAACATACAAGAAAATGGAGTCCGGGAGGCACACGAGGTGCCCACGAGACAGGGGGCGCTCCCTACAGGGGGGGGCCTCCTCTCTCGTGGGAGCCTCGTGTCCCTTTCGGACTACTTCTTTCTTCCTAAAATTATTAAATAATCCAAAACTGATAAAAATTGCCATTAGAGTTGTTTTGGAGTCGGTTTACTTATCGTACCACGTACCTATACCTTTTCGGAGTCTGGAACATTCTGGAAAGTGTCTCTTATGTATTCCTTAGGGGTTATGGTTTCAATAATATTAGTTTCAACATTGATAGGATTACCTGAAATATAATGTTTAATTCTTTGACCGTTTACCACCCTCAGATTTGTGCCTTCGAAGTTGTTGATTTTTATAGCACCAGAACGATAGACCTCCTCGATAACGTAGGGACCTTCCCATTTTGAGAGAAGTTTTCTTGCAAAAAATCTTAAGCGAGAGTTGAACAATAACACATAATCTCCTACGTTAAACTCACGTTGTTGTATCCTCTTATCATGCCAGCGTTTGACTTTTTCTTTGAAAAGCTTGGCATTCTCATATGCTTGGGTTCTCCATTCATCAAGTGAGCTAATATCAAACAACCTCTTCTCACCGGCAAGTTTGAAATCATAATTAAGCTCCTTAATAGCCCAATATGCTTTATGTTCAAGTTCAAGAGGTAAATGACATGCTTTTCCATAAACCATCTTATATGAAGACATACCCATAGGATTTTTGTTTGCAGTTCTATAGGCCCATAATGCATCATCAAGTTTTTTGGACCAATTCTTTCTAGATCTATTCACAGTCTTTTGCAAAATTAATTTGAGCTCTCTATTGCTCAACTCTACTTGACCACTAGACTGCGGGTGATAAGGAGATGCGATTCTATGATTGACATCATACTTAGCAAGCATTTTACGGAAAGCACCATGAATAAAATGTGAACCACCATCAGTCATAAGATATCTAGGGACTCCAAACCTCGGAAAAATAACTTCTTTATGCATTTTAATAGAAGTGTTATGATCAGCACTACTAGTTGGAATAGCTTCTACCCACTTAGTAACGTAATCAACAGCAACTAAAATATGTGTATAACCATTGGAGGCAGGAAAAGGTCCCATATAATCAAAGCACCAAACATCAAACGGTTCAATAACAAGAGAGTAATTCATAGGCATTTCTTGATGTCTACTAATGTACCTATTCTTTGACATTCATCACAAGATAAGACAAACTTACGAGCATCTTTGAAGAGAGTAGGACAATAAAAACAAGATTGTAGTACCTTGTGTGCAGTTCTATCTCCAGCATGCTGTCCTCCATAGGATTCAGAATGACACTTGCGTAGGATCTGTTCCTGTTCATGCTCAGGCACACAACGTCGAATAACACCATCTACTCCTTCTTTATAAAGGTGTGGATCATCCCAGAAGTAATGTCTTAAATCATAAAAGAACTTTTTGTTTTGCTGGTGTGTGAAACTAGGCGGTATATATTTAGCAACAATGTAATTAGCATACTCAGCATACCAAGGAGCAGTACGAGAAGCATTGACGACCGCTAATTGTTCATCAGGAAAGCTATCATTAATAGGCAGTGGGTCATCAAGAACGTTCTCTAACCTAGACAAGTTGTCTACAACGGGGTTCTCAGCTCCCTTTCTATCAATAATATGCAAGTCAAATTCTTGGAGCAAGAGAACCCATCTAATGAGTCTAGGCTTAGCATCTTTCTTTTCCATAAGATATTTAATAGCAGCATGATCAGTGTGAATAGTAACTTTGGAATCAACAATATAAGGTCTAAACTTATCACATGCAAACACAACTGCTAAGAACTCTTTTTCAGTAGTAGCATAATTTCTCTGGGTAGTATCAAGAGTCTTACTAGCATACTGGATAACATTCAATTTCTTATCGACTCTTTGCCCTAAAATAGCACCTACAGCATAATCACTAGCATCGCACATAATTTCAAAAGGTAAATTCCAATCAGGTGGCTGAACAATAGGCGCAGTGATCAAAGCTTTCTTAAGTGTTTCAAATGCTTCTACACAATCATCATCGAAGACAAAAGGAATATCTTTTTGCAATAAATTAGTCAGAGGCCTAGAGATTTTAGAAAAGTCCTTAATGAACCTCCTATAAAAGCCGGCGTGACCAAGGAAACTTCTTATACCTTTTATGTCCTTGGGACATGGCATCTTTTCAATAGCATCAACTTTGGCTTTATCTACTTCAATACTTCTCTCGGAGATCTTGTGCCCCAAGACAATGCCTTCATTAACCATAAAGTGACACTTTTCCCAATTCAGGACAAGACTAGTGTCTTCGCATCTCTGCAAAACTCGATCAAGGTTGCTCAAACAATCATCAAAAGAGGATCCATAGACGGAGAAGTCATCCATGAATACCTCACAAATCTTTTCACAAAAATCAGAAAATATAGCCATCATGCATCTTTGAAAGGTAGCGGGTGCATTACATGAACCAAAAGGCATATGTCTATAAGCAAAAGTACCAAAAGGGCAAGTAAAAGTAGTTTTAGATTGATCCTTCGCTGACACAGGTATTTGAGAGAAGCCAGAATAACCATCTAGAAAGCAAAAATGTGTGTGTTTGGATAGCCTTTCTAGCATTTGATCAATAAAAGGTAAAGGGTAATGATCTTTCTTAGTAGCTTTATTTAACTTACGAAAATCAATTACCATCCTATAACCTGTAATAATTCTTTGCGGGATCAATTCATCTTTATCATTAGGAACAACGGTAATACCTCCCTTTTTAGGGACACAATGGATAGGGCTTACCCATTCACTATCAGCAACGGGATAAATAGTACCTGCCTCTAGAAGCTTTAGAATCTCCTTTCTTACCACTTCCTTCATTTTGGGATTTAATCATCTTTGAGGATCTCTAACGGTTTGGCATCTTTCTCCACTGAAATTTTGTGTTGGCATAATGTGGGACTAATGCCCTTAAGATCATCCAGAGTATATCCAATAGCAGCTCGGTGCTTCTTCAGAGTTTCCAATAATCTTTCTTCTTCTTTCTCTGAAAGGTTAGCACTAATAATAATAGGATATATTTCTTTTTCATCAAGATAAGCATACTTAAGATTATCAGGTAATGGTTTGAGTTCAAACACGGGATCACCCTTGGGTGGAGGGAGATCCCCAAGAATTTCAACGGGAAGGTTATGTTTCAGCATAGGTTCCTGTTTAAGGAACACTTCATCTATTTCTTCCCTTTCCTTCATAAACATATCGTTTCCATGGTCTAGCAAATATTGTTCTAACGGATCAGTTGGAGGAACAGCAATGGAAGCAAGACCAATAATTTCATCCTTACTAGATGATTCCCTTTCACGAGGTTGTCTACTAAACTTGGCAAAATTAAACTCATGAGACATACCATCTATGCCAACGGTGACAATATTCCTTTCACAATTAATCTTAGCACTAGCTGTATTCAAGAAGGGTCTACCAAAAATAATGGGACAAAAATCATCTTGCGGGGAAGCAAGAACAAGAAAATCGGCAGGGTATTTAACCTTCCCACACAAAACTTCAACATCTCTAACAATCCCAATAGGTTTGATGGTATCCCTATTAGCAAGCTTAATAGTAACATCAATGTCTTCTAATTCAACAGGTGCAATATCGTGCATAATTTCTTTATAAAGATCATAAGGTATCGCACTAGCACTAGCACCCATATCACATAAGCCATGATAACGATGATCTCCTATTTTAACAGAAATAACAGGCATGCCTACAATAGGTCTACGTGTCTTAGTATCAGGTCTAGCAATATTAGCAGTATCACCCAAGAAAGAAATAACATGCCCATCTAAATCCTCATCCAAGAGATCTTTAACCATAGCAATACTAGGTTCAACATTAATTTGTTCAGGAGGTGTATAGGTCCTAGTATTACTCTTACGAATAACAGTCGAAGCTTTAGCGTGATCTTTTATTCTAACAGGAAAAGGAGGTTTTTCAACATAAGCAGTAGGAACAATGGGATCACTATATGTAATAGTCTTTTCTTCGACTATAATAGGTGCAACTACTTTCACTTCAACAGGAGGATTATATTTAAACCACTTCTCTTTAGGGAGATCAACGTGAGTAGCAAAATATTCACAAAAAGTAGCTACTATCTCAGAGTCAAGTCCATACTTAGCGCTAAATCCACGAAAAGCATCGGTATCCATAAAAGATTTAACACAATCGAACTTAGGTGTCATACCTGACTCCTTACCATCGTCGGAACCCCAATATTCAGAGTTGCGTTTAATTCTTTCCAATAAGTCCCATTTGAAATCAATAGTCCTCAGCATATAAGAACCAGCACAGGAAGTATCGAGCAGGTTGCGATTATCAAGAGAAAGCCAAGCATAAAAATTTTGAATAATCATTTCCCGAGAGAGCTCATGATTGGGGCATGAATACAAGATCGACTTAAGCCTCCCCCAAGCTTGAGCAATGCTTTCTCCTTCGCGAGGCCAGAAATTATATATGTAATTACGATCACGATGGACAAGATGCATAGGATAGAACTTTTGGTGAAATTCCAACTTCAATCGCTTATAATTCCAAAATCTCATATCATCACATAGCCTATACCATGTCATTGCATCTCCCTTCAAATATAAAGGGAAGACCTTCCTTTTGACAACATCATCGGGAATACCTGCAAGCTTAAATAATCCACAAACTTCATCCACAAAGATAAGGTGTAAATCAGGATGCAATGTTCCGTCTCCTGCAAAAGGATTAGCTAGCAGTTTTTCTATCATACCCGAAGGAATCTCAGAGTGAATATTTTCATAAAGTTCAGTAGGTTGAGGAGCATCTCTTTGCTCTTCTGGTTGGGGTGAAGATACCCCAAACAAGCCCCTCAAAGGATTAGTTTCCATAGTGACAGGTAACAGAAAATTTCAGCACACTATATAAATGTTTCCTTACCAAGTTCCACCCACCAAAAGCGCTACACTCCCTGGCAACGGCGCCAGAAAAGAGTCTTGATGACCCACAAGTGTAGGGGATCTATTGTAGTCCTTTAGATAAGTAAGAGTGTCGAACCCAACGAGGAGCAGAAGGAAATGATAAGCGGTTTTCAGTAAGGTATTCTCTGCAAGCACTGAAATTGTAGGTAATAGATAGTTTTGTGATAAGATAAATAGTAACGAGAAAAAAGTAAATAAAGTAAATAAAGTGCAGAAAGGTGGCCCAATCCTTTATGTAGCAAAGGATAAGCCTGGACAAATTCTATTAATGAAGAAGGAGCTCCCGAGGACACATTGGGAATTATCGTCAAGCTAGTTTTCATCACGTTCATAAGATTTGCGTTCGGTACTTTGAAAATTTGATATGTGGGTGGACCGGTACTTGGGTACTACCCTAACTTGGACAAGCATCCCACTTATGATTAACCCCTATTGCAAGCATCCGCAACTACAAAAAGGAGTATTAAGGTAAACCTAACCACAACATTAAACATATGGGTCCATATCAATCCCTAACGAAGCAACGCATAAACTAGGGTTTAAGCTTCTGTCACTCTAGCAACCCATCATCTACTTATTACTTCCCCATGCCTTACTCTAGGCCCAAATAATGGTGAAGTGTCATGTAGTCGACGTTCACATAACACCACTAGAGGAAAAGACAACATACATCTCATCAAAATATCGAACGAATACCAAATTCACATGACTACTAATAGCAAGACTTCACCCATGTCCTCAGGAACAAATGTAACTACTCATAAAGCATATTCATGTTCATGATCAGAGGAGTAATAATATGCATAAAGGATCTGAACATATGATCTTCCACCAAGTAAACCAATTAGCATCAACTACAAGGAGTAATCAACACTACTAGCAACCCACAGGTACCAATTTGTGGTTTTGATACAAGATTAGATACAAGAGATGAACTAGGGTTTTGAGATGAGATGGTGCTGGTGAAGATGTTGATGGAGATTAACCCCCTCTCGATGAGAGGATTGTTGGTGATGATGTTGGTGATGATTTCCCCCTCCCGGAGGGAAGTGTCCCCGGCAGAACAGCTCCGCCAAAGCCCTAGATTGATTCCGCCAAGGTTCCGCCTCGTGGCGGCAGAGTTTTGTCCCGTAAGCTTGCCCATGATTTTTTCCAGGGTAAAAGTGATGATATAGTAGAAGATGGACGCCGGAGGCCCACCAGGGGGCCCAGGAGATAGGGGGCTGCGCCCTATAGGGGGGGCGCCCCCTATCTCCTGGACAGGGTGTGGGCCCCCTGGCCTATTTCTTTCGCTCATAAATTCTTATTAAATCCAAAAAGTTGTTTCATGGAGTTTCAGGACTTTTGGAGTTGTGCAGAATAGGTTTCCAACGTTTGCTCCTTTTCCAGCCAGAATTCCAGCTGCTGGCATTCCCCCTCTTCATGATAAACCTTATAAAATAAGAGAGAATAGCCATAAGTATTGAGATATAATGTGTAATAACAGCCCATAATGCAATAAATATTGGTATAAAAGCATGATGCAAAATGGACGTATCAATTTCCTTGACTTTCTGGCTACTCAGGAAGTAGAAGGGTTGCAAGGCCCCCTTCTGATAAAGGAGGGTGGTAGTGCTGTCGACACTGACACCGACACCGGCACCAATGGCACTGACACCGGCACCAAGACCGACACGGATGGTGGCAACCAGACCACGGAAGCTGGTACGACCAAGCCACTAAAGAAACTTAGAAGAAGACGACGACATGACAACCAAACAAGCTTCGCACTAAGGTGGACCCTAGCGAATTTGAGCCAATAGCGCCGCAAGAAGTGGCAGCGTGCTACGGAAACCAAATAGGATGCATCCTACGAGAAACTGCCAACATCAATGACACATACTTAAGTAAGAAACCACAATTGGAGCACCTCGTCCTAGCGAGGTTGCACCAGAGATTCTAGTTCCCCGGCCAGGATGACTAAAAAATTTCATGGGAAGATGATGCCATGGACAAGCTAAACAACAAAGCCATGGGCAAGTTCAACAACGCATTAGCTGCCTGGAAAGTCAGGGTGAAATGAGCAATTGGAAAAAAGAACCCTACACTAAGATTTTTGCAGACAATCCGACACTTACAAAACCGGACTACGAAAAATTCAAGAAGACTTGTGCTGCCGAAGAAACCAAGGCCAAGTCTGAGAGAATGAAGGAGTTTCAAGAAAGGAACACGGGGAACCACCGCCTCGGAAGCCATGGTTACACGGGCAAGAGGTCCGTGTGGGCTAAGGAGGACGCGGAACATGAAAGTCAGGGGCTCCTAGACCCCTTGGCAGAGTTCACGAACCCGCAGAGCATGACTTCATCAGGGCCCAGTACAAGTGGGACAAGGAAAAAAAGGTTTGGTACACAGACGCATCGACGAGGGATTTCATGAGAATACTGGTAATTATTATTTTACCACCTTATATTAGCTTTTGATCAAGTTGACTACATTCTCGTCACATTTGTAAATGGTTCACGTTCCTTTTGTAGAGAGAGCAACACAAGTTTGCGGCCGAAAGTGACGCATCGTCTGAGTCGTCGACGAGGCCCAAGTGGGACACCCCTTTCAATCGGGCCCTGAACATATTGAAGGGACACCCGATGGACCAGCGGCCGCAGTATGGACGTGTCCATGTCGCCGGAGATGGCGCCAGGTGGAAGTACTTCCACGAAAACCCGGAGGCCAAAAGGCAGAGAATGAAGTTTAGTCAAATGACCATCGACGAGAAGGCGGCACTTGTAGTCGAGAAAAAAATCAGTTGAAACCAAAGAAGCGACCAAAGATGAGGTGGTCCAGGAGGCAGTCCTGCCTGTGGAAGTGATTTCGTAGCTGTAGTTAGTTCCTTGATTCTAGCAGTTGTCACCTGGACAAAGGAAAATCCAGACAAAAGGGCAGAGGATTTTCCCGTTCCTAGCTTCATCAGGAGCAACTCGGTGAACATCGCACCCGAACCTGCTCCCGCAACCGCACCTGCTCCCGCACCCGCTCATAGCAGCCCGTCCTCCATCTATGTTATGCTCGGCGGGGTTTCGACTTTGGCTGATTTCGACGCCCTCACGGTAATTATGCGTCGCACCCTAAACAACATATCTATAATCATCCATTTGTGTTGCCTTTCAGATGTCTGATGATACGTCTCCAACGTATCTATAATTTTTGATTGTTCCATGCTATTATATTACCACTTTTGGATGTTTATGGGCTTTATTTTACACATTTATATCATTTTTGGGACTAACCTACTAACCGGAGGCCCAGCCCATATTGTTGTTTTTTTGCCTATTTCAGTATTTCGAAGAAAAGGAATATCAAACGGACTCCAAACGGAATGAAACCTTCTGGAGCGTGATTTTTGGAACGAACGTGATCCAGAGGACTTGGAGTGCAAGTCAAGAAGCAGCCGAGCCTCCCATGAGATAGGAGGGCGCCCCCCCCCCCCAATAGGGCGCGCCCCCTGTCTCGTGGGCCCCTCGGGCGTCCACTGACGTACTTCTTCCTCCTATATAAGCCTACGTACCCCGAAAACAACCAGGGAGCAGATGAAACACAATTTCCACCGCTGTAACCTTCTATATCCGCGAGATCCCATCTTGGAGCCTTCGTCGGCGCTCCGCCGGAGGGGGAATCGACCACGGAGGCCTTCTACATCAACATCCTTGCCCCTCCGATGAGTTGTGAGTAGTTTACCACAGACCTACGGGTCCATAGTTATTAGCTAGATGACTTCTTCTCTCTTTTTGGATCTCAATACAATGTTCTCCCCCTCTCTTGTGGAGATCTATTCGATGTAAACTCTTTTTGCGGTGTGTTTGTCGAGATCCGATGAATTGTGGGTTTATGATCAAGTTTATCTATGAATAGTATTTGAATCTTCTCTGAATTCTTTTATGTATGATTGAGTTATCTTTGCAAGTCTCTTCGAAAACTCAATTTGGTTTGGCCTACTAGATTGATCTTTCTTGCCATGGGAGAAGTGCTTAGCTTTGGGTTCAATCTTGCGGTGTCCTTACCCAGTGACAGAAAGGGTTGCAAGGCACGTATTGTATTGTTGCCATCGAGGATAACAAGATGGGTTTTATATCATATTGCTTGAGTTTATCCCTGTACATCATGTCATCTTGCTTAATGCGTTACTCTGTTCTTATGAACTTAATACTCTAGATGCAGGCAGGAGTCGGTCGATGTGTGGAGTAATAGTAGTAGATGCAGGCAAGAGTCGGTCTACTTGTTACGGATGTGATGCCTATATACATGATCATGCCTAGATAATCTCATAATTATTCGCTTTTCTATCAATTGCTCGACAGTAATTTGTTCACCCACCGTAATACTTATGCTATCTTGAGAGAAGCTACTAGTGAAACCTATGGCCCTCGGGTCTATCTCTTATCATATTTGCTTCCAATCTACCTTTATTTGCATCTTTACTTTTTGCATCTATATTATAAAATACCAAAATATATTTATTTATCTTATCATCTCTATTAGATCTCACTTTTGCAAGTGGCCGTGAAGGGATTGACAGCCCCTTTATTGCGTTGGTTGCAAGTTCTTTGTTGGTTTGTGTAGGTGCGTGGGACTTTTGAGGAGCCTCCTACTGGATTGATACCTTGGTTCTCAAAAATTGATGGAAATACTTATGCTACTATTGCTGCATCACCCTCTCCTCTTCGAGGAAAACCAACGCAAGCTCAAGACGTAGCAAGAAGGATTTCTGGCGCCGTTGCCGGGGAGGTCTTCGCTCAAGTCAAGACATACCAAATACCCATCACAAACCCATCTCCCTCGCATTTACATTATTTTCCATTTGCCTCTCGTTTTCCTCTCCCCCACTTCACCCTTGCCGTTTTATTTGCCCTCTCTTTCCCAATCTCCTCCTCTCTTTTTCACTTGCCTTTTTCTGTTTGCTTGTGTGTTGGATTACTTGTTGCCATGGCGCAAGATAATACCAAATTGTGTGATTTCTCAAATACCAATAATAATGATTTCCTTAGTACTCCGATTTCTCCTCTTAATGATGTTGAGTCTTGTGAAATCAATACTGCTTTGATGAATCTTGTTATGAAAGATCAATTCGCCGGCCTTCCTAGTGAAGATGCCGCTACTCATCTAAACAACTTTGTTGATTTGTGTGATATGCAAAAGAAGAAAGATACGGAAAACAATATTGTCAAATTGAAGTTATTTCCGTTTTCACTTAGAGATCGTGCTAAAGTTTGGTTTTCCTCTTTGCCAAAAAATAGTATTGATTCTTGGAACAAGTGCAAAGATGTTTTTATCTCTAAGTATTTTCCTCCCGCTAAGATTATCACTCTTAGGAATGATATTATGAATTTTAAACAACTTGATCATGAGCATGTTGCCCAATCTTGGGAAAGAATGAAATTGATGCTTCGCAATTGCCCTACTCATGGTTTGAATTTATGGATGATCATACAAAAAAATTATGCCGGTTTGAACTTTACTTCTAGAAATCTCTTAGATTCGGCCGCGGGAGGCACGTTTATGGAAATAACATTAGGAGATGCTACAAAACTTCTTGATAATATTATGGCTAATTATTCTCAATGGCACACCGAAAGATCTTCTAGTAAAAAGGTGCATGCTATAGAAGAAATCAATGTTTTGAGTGGAAAGATGGATGAACTTATGAGATTGTTTGCTAATAAAAAATACTCCTCTTGATCCCAATGATATGCCTTTGTCTTCCTTGATTGAGAATAATAATGAATCTATGGATGTGAATTTTGTTGGTAGGTATAGTTTTGGAAACAATGCTTATAGAGGAAACTTTAATGCTAGACCGTTCCCTAGTAATTCCTCTAATAATTATGGAAATTCCTACAATAATTCTTATCGTAATTTTAATAAGATGCCCTCTGATTTTGAGAATAGTGTGAAAGAATCTATGATTTCTCAAAAGAATTTTAATGCTTTGCTTGAAGAAAAATTGTTCAAAGTTGATGATTTGGCTAGGAACGTTGATAGACTTTCGCTTGATGTTGATTCTCTTAAACTTAGATATTCTCCTCCTAAGCATGATATCAATGAGTCTCTCAAAGCAATGAGAATTTCCATTGACGAGTGCAAGGAAAGAACCGCTAGATTGCGTGCTAAAATAGATAGCTTTATAAAAGCGTGTTCTTCTAGTTTCCATGAAAATAATGATGAAGATCTTAAAGTTATTAATGCGTCTCCTATTAGACCTATGTTTTGCAATATGAATTTTGATAATTATGGGATTCATGATGAATCAACTTTGCCTAGAAGGCGTCCCAAGAATTCGGAGTTTTTAGATCTTGATGCTAAATTTGGTAAAAGTGGGATTGGAGAGGCCACAACTTTAAATAGCGTTGAACCCACTATCTCGGATTTCAAGGAATTTGATTATGATAATTGTTCTTTAGAAGGTTGTATTTCCTTGTTGCAATCCGTTGTTAATTCTCCTCATGCTTATAGTCAAAATAAAGCTTTTACCAAACATATTGTTGATGCCTTGATGCAATCTTATGATGAAAAACTTAGTTTGGAAGTTTATATACCTAGAAAACTTAATGATGAGTGGGAACCTACTATAAAGATTAGAATCAAAGATCATGAGTGTTTTGCTTTGTGTGATTTGGGTGCTAGTGTTTCCACGATTCCGAAAACTTTATGTGATATTCTAGGTTTCCATGATCTTGATGATTGCTCTTTAAATTTGCACCTTACGGATTCCACCATTAAAAAGCCTATGGGAAGGATCAATGATGTTCTCATTGTTGCAAATACAAATTTGGTGCCCGTGGATTTTATCGTTCTTGATATAGACTGCAATCTTTCTTGCCCTATTATTCTTGGTAGACCTTTCCTTAGAACGATTGGCGCGATTATTGATATGAAGGAAGGGAATATTAGATTCCAATTCCCATTAAAGAAAGGCATGGAGCACTTTCCCAGAAAGAAAGTCAAATTACCTTATGAATCTATCATGCGGGCTACTTGTAAGTGCATCTAGTGCCACCCCTAGTTGGTTTTGGAGTATTGACGACAAAGTTGGTTGAGGGACTAATGTGTTTGTGAGAATTGCAGGATAACGCAGGTTGTGTCCCTCATTGATTCGGTTTACCTACTGGAGATGACCCCTAAAAATGTATGAAGACATTAAAGACAATGGTGGTATGAGAAGATATTCATATTGAAGACTATGACATGAGAAGACATTACGTGAAGACTATGGAGCGCGAAGACTGTGTGGTCTTGTTGTTTCCTTTTCTTCTTTGTTGAGTCATAGGAACCACCGTACTGTTAAGTGGGGTCCAAGTGAACTAAGTCAGAGTGACTGAAGTGATGCTCAACCCAAATCCTATGTCTTCGAGCGAAGACAATGAGAGCAAATCTTATCCAGAGCTGGATGAGTCAGCTTTGCTTGTAGTCCAAGTAAAGTTGCCGTGTGTGTTTGAAATCTGACCGTTGGAATACGTGTCAGTTCCTTAGTGACCCAGGGTCATTTCGGACATATCAGGTCGGGTTGCCTTGTGGCTATAAATAGCCCACCCCCTACACCATAAATTGGCGGCTGCTCAGAGTTAGTGCACGGCTTTTGTCGTTTGAGAGCAACCCACCTTGAAGCCTTTGAGAGAGAGAAATCCTTGCGAGGACAAAGCCCAAACACCCAGAGCCAAAGAGTGTTAGGCATCACTGAAGTCTTTCTGTTTGTGTGACCTGAAGACTTATTACACTTGAGGATTGTGTACCCTCCAGCCGGTTAGGCATCGCGTTCTGAGCATCCAAGAGTCATTGTGGATTGCCGGTGAAAGAAGTCTGTGAAGGTTTGGAAGTCTACCTTGAAGACTTACCAGAGTGATTGGGCGAGGAGTGTGTGTCCTTAGCTCAAGGGGAATAAGGTGAAGACGCGGTCTTCTGAGTTGAATCTCAGCCTCCCTAACCAGACGTACAATTGTCACAGCAACTGGAACTGGTCCAACAAATCCTGTGTCTTCAACAAGTGACTGGTTCTATCCTCTCCCTTCCTTTACTTAAGTTTGTCTTCATGAAGTCATTGCCTGTCTGTGTATCTGTTTGACTTCATTGCTTGACTACTACTGTTGATTGGCTTAATACTATCTTCTATCCTGATCCTTACTACTTAGTTGCTATTAGTCTTGTACTTTCACATCATTGCATACTTGACTATGGCTTGCTTATGGTAGTTTATCTTCCACTGCATATTAACTAGGTCATTTCTATGATTTGTCTTCGAAACTTTCAAGTTTTGAAGACTTTCATAAAAATCGCCTATTCACCCCCCCTCTAGTCGATACTAGCACTTCCAATTGGTATCAGAGCAAGGTACTCCCTTGTTCTGTGTGATTCGGTTTAACCACCTGGAGTTTCAGCTATGTCGACTGCAGGGATAATCAAAGTCTTCGCTGCTTGCCCCGTTTTCGATGGAACTGAATATCCCTACTGGAAGAATAAGATGTGTATGCATCTTGAAGCCATTGATGTCGACCTCTGGTATGTCGTCAAGAACGGCGTTCCCAAGACTGGTGAAGGTGTCACCCCTGCTGATGTCAAGAAGTTCATTCAACTGGACTCTACTACCAAGAACGTTATCTATGGTCATCTGACCAAAGGGCAGTATGGCCGTGTGAGTGCTCTGGAAACATCAAAGCTAGTCTGGGACTGGCTATCCAAGGTCAACGAAGGCGTATCAACCCAGAGAGATCAAAGAATCAGTGTTCTTCGCAACCTCTTCAACCTCTTCAAGAGAAACGACAATGAAAATGTTCAGCTCACATTCGATCACCTCACTGACATCACAAATGAACTTCAAGCTCTTGGCGCAACTGAGATTACCAAGCATGAAATCGTCAAGACACTACTGAGATCACTCGAGAGCTCCTTTGACACCCTTGCCCTCATGATACAAGAACGTCCTGACTTCAAGACACTCGATCCATCTGATATACTTGAGAGGCTCAACACACATGAGTTCCAGCTTTCTGAGAAAAGAGATATCTATGGCCCAAACTATGGCCGAACTCGTGCTTTGAAGGCAAAAGTTGTTTCCTCATCTGAAGAAGAATCTGACTGCAGTTCTGAAGATCCTGAAGACATTGGAAAGGAACTTTCTATGCTTGTGAAGAAGTTCCAGAAATTCACTAAGAAGAAAGGCTTCAGAAAGTCTTCACGATCCAGCTCAAGGAATGATGAAGCTTCCATACATGACCACAAGAAGAGAACCTGCCACAAGTGCAAGAAACCTGGTCACTACATATCTGAGTGTCAACAGTGGGACAATGAGAAGAAGAAGAAGAAGAGCAAGGAATATGATTCTGATGACAAGAAGAAGAAGAAATCCTCAAAGTCTTCTTCTAAGTCTTCCTCCAAGTCTTCATCACACAAGAAGAGCTCATCTGGCAAGGCTCGTGCCTTTGTTGGCAAGGAAATGGATTCAGAGGAGGAGTCTGTTTCTGAGGAGGCGGAGGTGGAGTCTGGAGAAGAGTCCGACCCTAGCGTTGCAAGTCTGGCTCTAGCCACCGCATATGTTGCCAAGTCCATCTTCAACACTGAAGATAATGACTTCCACACCAACGCTGAAGCTGATGACGAAGACGATCCTACTCCCACCTACTGCTTCATGGCACGTGGTGCCAAGGTAAAATCATGTGATGCTTACTTTCAAACTTCAAGTGAAGATGACTCTGATTGTGAATCCAAACCTAGCTACAAAACACTTGCTAAAATTGCAACTGAACAACAAAAGGCTATGAAACATACTCAAAAACTGTTAGACAAAAGCGATGACCTGTTGGACGCGGAAATGACACGTTCACAGTCCTTAGTTGAAGACATAAAAAATCTTCATGCTAAGTACCAAGAACTTGAAGGTCGTCATGAAACGCTCTCAACTACTTATGAAAGGCTCTCCTATGATTATCTTCAAAGGAAACAAGAGCTTGAGAAATTGAGAGCGGCTCATGAAGATCTTCAAAAAGAGAATGAGTCACTTTGCGCTCAACAGATCAGTCCCGCTCAGGATGGATTTGAACCACCATGTCTAAAATGCATTGAGCGTGATAACGCTACATCTGTTGCTGAATGTTCCACTGCTGCTACTGTTTCATAGAATTCACCTACTTATGTGGTTACTAACCCCTCTGCGGAGGATACCACTACTGTCGCTAATGAAAATGCTATGTTGAAGACATTGCTTGAAACAGGGATGTATAAGAGTCTGAAAGGGCATCAGACACTCTGCGATGTCCTCAAAAAGCAGATTCTAAACCGAAACCCTAGGAAAGAGGGTGTTGGGTTCGAGAGGAAAATGAATGTTGATGGCTCGTACTGGAAGCCTGAGCAGTATCCCAAAACCACATGGGTTGCTGCAAAGGAACCTTCACTAGATCCATCCACTTTATCTGGCTTTACCTGTGCTAATCCTATTATCATTGATGAATCCTTTGATGCAAACTATAAGCTGTTCAAGAATCAGAATGGTGAAGTGTTTGCCAGGTACATTGGTACTAACTGCAGGAATGGACCACCTATGAAGAAGATCTGGGTACCTAAGCAGTACATTGAGAATCTTCCTGTGAATGTCGTCATGACACCACCAAGGAAGAAGAAAAACCCCAGACCTATAGCTTCATATGGCCCAAAGGCTTCATACAGATACAGGACTCACTTGAGTCACCCTAACGCCAATGTTTTGTAGGGAAATCATGCTCAGACTTATGAATATGAGCGTGTGTCTTCGAACCGCTATGTTCATAGGACTAAGAACTTTTCTGCTTATTCACATGAGTATCATTCATCTCCTGCAAGGCTATTTGCTAGGGCTCCAAAGCCAAAATTCTCAGATGCTGCACTTAGACTCATTGCTTCTAAGCCACCCCTGAAAATGTGGGTGGCGAAGAAGAATTAACTTTCTTTTGCAGAGAAAGGTCTCCAGCCTGCAATCAAAGGCATCCGATGCTATTGCTGGGGACCTAAAATACATTAAGGACGCATGATAAAATGTCTTACTATATACATCATATCTGAATCGCTTACCTGTCATACTATGTATCCAAATCTTGATATAAGCTGTGACAATCCCTATATGCGCCAAATGCTTATGCTTCACAGCACTCTTGTGAAGCCTATCCTCCTAACTGCACTGTAGGGTACATCACCAGAAGCTTCAGAATGGATTATGGACAGTGGATGCACAAATCATATGACTGGTGATCGAAGTCTTCTCATGGACTTAACCATACGTCCATCCGACAAGAGTCACATCACATTTGCTGACACTGGTAAAAGCAAGGTATTGGGTCTAGGTAGAGTTGCAATCTCAAAGGATCAACACATGGATAAAGTGATGCTTGTTGAATCCCTTGGTTTCAACTTAATGTCTGTCTCAATGCTTTGTGACTTAAACATGATTGTGCTATTCGGAAAATATCGTTGCCTTGTACTAATGGAATCTGACAAGTCTCTAGTCTTTGAAGGGTATCGAAAAGATGATCTATACATGGTAGATTTCTCAGCAGGTCCACAGCTTGCCATGTGTATTCTCACAAAAGCTTCAGAATGATGGCTCTGGCATCGAAGGCTAGGGCATGCTGGCATGAGGAACTTACACTCACTTGTCAAGAAGAAGCATGTCATAGGCATCAAAGATGTCAAGTTCAAGAAGGATCATCTGTGTGGTGCATGCGAAGCTGGAAAGATGACAAGGGCAAAGCACCCCTCGAAGACAATCATGACAACATCTCAACCTTTCGAGCTGTTACACATGGACTTATTTGGACCTACTCACTACTCCACCCTTACAACAACTGCTTGTGTCTATGGCTTCGTCATTGTTGAAGACTACTCAAGATACACATGGGTTCATATAATTCTCTACAAGACTGAAGTGCAAGATGTCTTCAGATGCTTCGCCAATCGAGCAATGAACAATTATGGTGTGAAGATCAAGCATATCAGAAGTGATAATGGCACTGAATTCAAGAACACCGGACTTGATCTTTATCTGGATACAATGGGAATCACTCATGAGTTGTCTGCTCCATACACACCTCAGCAAAATGGCATTGTTGAATGCAAGAACAGAACCCTCATTGAGATGGCTCGAACAATGCTCGATGAGTACAAGACTCCAAGAAAGTTCTGGCCTGAAGCTATTGATACAGCATGTAATATCATCAACCGTGTTTACATCCATAAGCTTCTAAACAAAACATCATATGCGCTACTCACTGGCAAGAAGCCAAATGTAAGCTACTTCAGGGTATATGGAGCTAGATGCTGGATCAAGGATCCCCATCACAAGTCAAAATTTGCACCTAAAGCTCACGAAGGCTTCGTGCTTGGCTATGGAAAGGACTCGCACTGCTACAGAGTCTTCAACCTCTATCTCTACAAAATCGTCGAAACTGTGGATGTGAGATTTGATGAAACCAATGGTTCACAAAGAGAACTCCTGCCAAGTACACTAGATGAAGATCCTCCCAGCGAATCTATCAAGCTGATGGGAACTGGTGAAATCATGCCTTCTGAAGCACTGCCTGAAGAGGAACTTATCATCTCAGCACCAAATCAACCTGAAGACAATGCTCAGACCGAAGACAATCCTTCCAATGATGACAATGATCAGCAAGAGCAAAGTCTTCGTCCTGTTCATCCTCGTGTTGCAAATGAAGTACAAATTGAGAAGATAATTGACAGCATCAATGCGCCTGGTCCACTTACTCGCTCAAGAGTAACACAGTTAGCAAACTTTTGTGGGCACTTTTCATTTGTGTCAATATCAGAACCCAAGAAAGTTGCTGAAGCTTTTATGGAACCTGAATGGATTCAAGCTATGCAAGAAGAACTTCAACAGTTCAAGCTGAACAATGTTTGGGAACTTGTCAAGTGACCTGACCCTCGCAAGCATAACGTTATTGGAACAAAATGGATATATCGAAACAAGCAAGATGAGCATGGTCAAGTCGTCAGAAACAAAGCACGCCTTGTGGCTCAAGGATATACTCAAGTAGAAGGAATTGACTTCGATGAAACATTTGCTCCTGTGGCTAGGCTTGAAGCTATTCGCATATTGCTAGCCTACGCTAACCATCACAACATCTTGCTATATCAAATGGATGTGAAGAGTGCATTTCTCAATGGCAAGATTGAAGAAGAAGTATATGTCGCTCAACCACCTGGCTTTGAAGATTCAAAACATCCTGATATGGTGTACAAGCTAAACAAAGCACTATATGGCCTCAAACAAGCTCCTCGCGCATGGTATGATACGATCAAAGACTTCCTGAAGAGCAAAGGCTTCAAACCAGGATCCCTCGATCCCACACTCTTCACGAAGACATATGATGGTGAACTGTTTGTGTGCCAAATATATGTGGATGACATAATCTTCGGCTGCACCAACCAGAAGTATACTGATGAGTTTGGGTACATGATGCAAGAGCAATATCAGATGTCCATGATGGGTGAGCTGAAGTTCTTCCTTGGTCTTCAAATTCGTCAGCAAAGGAATGGCATCTTCATATCTCAAGAAAAATACCTCAAAGATTGTCTGAAGAAGTTTGGAATGGAAGACTGCAAAGGCTACACGACGCCAATGCCAGCCAAACACCATCTTGGTCCCGACGACAATGGTAAAGAGTTTGATCAAAAGGTATACCGCTCCATGATTGGTTCTTTACTTTATCTATGTGCATCTAGGCCAGATATTATGCTTAGTGTTTGCATGTGTGCTCGATTCCAAGCGGCACCAAAGGAATCGCATCACTTAGCTGTGAAGCGAATTCTTCGATATTTGGCTTACACCCCAACACACGGATTATGGTATCCCAAGGGCTCAAAATTTGATTTGGTTGGATTCTCGGATGCTGATTATGCTGGTGACAAGGTGGATCGCAAGTCTACATCAGGCACATGTCACTTTCTGGGTCGATCACTTGTCTGTTGGTCT
This sequence comes from Triticum aestivum, assembly GCF_018294505.1. NCBI lineage: Eukaryota > Viridiplantae > Streptophyta > Magnoliopsida > Poales > Poaceae > Triticum > Triticum aestivum. The sequence goes on from NC_057801.1 coordinate 600,673,925, forward strand.
TCAAAGAAGCAGAACTGTGTATCACTCTCAACTGCTGAATTTGAATACATTGCTGCTGGATCCTGTTGTGCTCAGCTTCTATGGATGAAGCAAACTCTCAAGGACTATGGCATCAATCTGAAACAAGTACCTCTCTTCTGTGACAACGAAAGTGCCATCAAGATAGCCAACAATCCAGTCCAGCACTCGAAGACAAAGCACATTGAAATTCGTCATCACTTTCTCAGAGATCATGTCATGAAGAAAGATATTGACATCATTCACGTCAACACTGAAGAGCAACTGGTAGATATCTTCACAAAGCCCTTGGATGAGAAAAGGTTTTGAAAGTTACGGTGTGAGCTAAATATCTTGGAATCCTCCAATGTCCTGTGATCAGGCACACATCCTAACACTTATGCATGTTGATGACTTAGATGTGCAACACACAAAGTAATGTAGATCTTCAATCAATGAAGACTTACACTCTGAGTGTGAATACATTAACATGGAATTTGACTTCGGAGCACCACGATAATTGTGCGCCGTGTCTGGGTCTAATACTTCCTATACGGTGGGTAACGCCACCACCAAATTTCTCTGTTTGAAGTGTTTCACTCATGGAGTTATTTTTGCAATGACTTTGCATTTGGTTTGTCTTCAGTTTCAATTTATCTTCATGATTTTCTTCACTATGATGATTTGATTGCTTTCTGATATATATATATATATATATATATATATACACACAAGTGTTCTGTCCTCTACAGCATTCACTTATAGCTATGTCTTCAAGTTGAATCTTTTGAACTAAGTCAATGTGATCGTACCCTAACCTATCTATGCTTTCTATCTCAAACTCTATCTGTCCAAATCATATGCATTCTATTGAAACTGTCGAATGTCTTCTCTGCGTCCTAGTCAGCAGAAGGCACAGAGACAAACATTAAGTCTGTTTTAAATAACTCATCTTTATTGTTGAAATCCAGAGAAGCCGGAACAACCATCCGACATGCCTGGTGGGCGTGGGAACGTGGGACAACTCTGAGTATGTTGCATGCTTGCCACGTGCCCCTGAGATGTGAACCGCCAGGGGCACCAGCGTAATTGCGTTGTGCCGCACACCTACTTATAAATACTTGTCCCCTGCAGTAAAGAAATCCTTCTTCCACCTCTCCACCTCGTCAAAACCCTAGCGCCACCGCTAGCTCTTGACGATGCTGGCGACGAAGCGCTTAGCTGTCGCGACTTCTCCGATGCCGTCCTCACGCCGGCCACGGACATCGTCCTCTCCGCCGTTGCCGTAGGTGTCCTCCATCGCCAAGTTAGGGCACGGTGGGCTGAACTGCTCGGTCTGCTATTCATCCCATCTAGCAGTTCTTCGTGTGGTAATTATAACTCTATTTTTACCACCTTTTTGATCTTCAAGATTTCATCCTATTTACCAAAAGTGGTTTCTGGCTACACAGTGTTAGATCTATTCTGTCTGCATCTCATACTGCCTAGTCAATTCACTTAGATTTCATATCTAGTTTGATTCCTCACTTGTACTTATTCACGGATTGGTACAAATCTGGAACCAACTCACCCCATATAAGTGAATGTCTTCGCATCATGAGGTCAATGTCTTCAAACTGATTTATCTTCAAAATCTTCTAAGAATGCATATGACCTCTTCCCCTTCCCTCGCATCTCTAATGCTGTCACAGGTACATGTCCGTGGGAGAATCCCTTGGTTCTCATAGTCTGCATTCCTTTGCAGAATACTTACAGCATCACATTAATTCTCCTGAAGCCAGTTCCTGCTTGACCAGCAAGCGTAAGTCTCTGAAGCCTTTCAAAGTATTGAAGCCATTCAGTTTGAAGTTCATGGCTTCAGAAAAATCAGCAAGGAAGGGTGGCAGACAGCGCCGAGAAGGAACATCCAAAGATCTGCCTGATGACCTAGCAGAGCTCTACAAGACAGATCCTGAAGAGACTTATCATCAGCGCAAGACACGAATCCAATGGATTCGACGCTATTGGGCTGAAGAATGGTTCAAATACAAATTCGTTACCAAGGAATATGCAGAGAAGAATGCTATCAAGAGTCCTTGGGGCGATATTCTCTATCGAGGCCTTCAACCCAAGAACAGAGCTGAAGCTATTGCACAAGGCTTCTGCCCTTGCATGGTCCGTGGACCTCAGCCTGAGAACGCCGATCCCACATCATTACCCTGGTGTCGTGATGATGCTCTCTTCAAGCGCAACTTTCAGCACGCCAAGGCTTCGACCAAGGAAAACAAGAAGTCATTGGGATTAGACTTCAATCCTGGTCCCTCTGCTCCTTGTGCCGAGGCTCTCGTAATGCAGAACCTAATGTCATCGGCCCCTTCTCCAACCTCGATGGCCACATCACCTACATCTTGGTCCAAGGTGCCAGGGTAGATCATTCTGATAATGATGCTGACACTGATGAAGCCCCAGCTCCTCCTCCAAAGCCGCAGAAGCAAAAGAAGCTAAAGGCTTCAAAATCAGCACCTCCAAAAGCTTCACGTGTGAAGCCTCTGGCCACTGCACCTCCTGAAGCCAGTGTGCAGTCTGAAGATCAATCCCGTATCTCCAAGATGACGGAGAAGAAAAAGCAAATTGTCAGGCATACTGATCAAACCTTGACTCCTGCTGCCATTCTGCGTGAAGAACCCATTGATCTGTCCAGTGATGAAGATCTTGCTGATGATGCCCTTGAGCAACTGATCAAAAGCAAGGAAGAAGCAGAAATCTTCAACAACCTGCCTCTCTTCGATGTGGCAATCATCCATAACTTCATTGATGAGTGGTTTGACACACCAAATCTCAGCTTTGAAGATCTGCAGCTTCCCATTGGCCTCAGCGTCTCTTTCAATGGCGCCATTGCTTCCGAGCTAGCTCTCGCTCAGTGTGTCGTTGAGCTGAAGAACAAAATTGATTATGAGAAGGCTCAGTTCAAGAATCATGTGGCGAAGCTTAGTGTACAAGATGTCAGAAACTTCAAGGTCATGCTGCATGAGCTTAAAGAAGCCTTTCTCAAGAAGCGCCAAGAAGCCCAAGGCTCTCGCGAGCGTATGAAGAGTTTGGCTGACAAGTGTGTGCTTGCCTACAATGAGGCTGAGAAGCGCAAGTCTCTTGGTCGTCCTGGCATTGACCCCGGGATGGCTGCAAAGAAAAACAAGAAGCTCTCTACTGCCCAACCTGCGCCTTCAAGTCAAGAAGCACCTCGCATTATCTTCCCCAGCAGCATGACTGGCTCGAAGCCATAGGTCTCGACAACCGCTTCAGAACAGAAGAAGACAAGGGCTGCAGAGGCTGAAGCCAGAAAGAGGAAGAGTACTGAAGCCTCTGATGCCGCTCCCTCCAAGAAGAAGCGCAAGACGAAGAAGAATAGGGCTGCTCCCACAGAGCCCTTGGTTGTTGAACCCATTTTTGTGGTTCGCCCTGCGTCTGAACATCAAGAAAGACGGATGATAGTCCATGAGCCTGCTCCCACAGAGGCTCATGAAGCTGAAGATATTCCAGCAGCTAAACCCAAAGCTGCTGAAGACATTGGTCAAGATGACAATGTTGAAGATGATGAAGTTCTTCCTCAGATCAAACACAACGTGGTATCATCGCTTGTTCTCACGAATAGCAAACTCATCAACATTGGTCGTCCTCTGATGCCAATTGCTCAGGATGCATCGTGGGCTGATTACCCACAGCAACAAGACTCCCCTAGTACTTCCCAACAACAACAACAAGCTACACCACCCGTGCAAGAAGAAGAAGAAGACTTTGAGGCCCAGCCAACTCCATCTCCAAAGGCGTTGCCAGCATTTCGCAGGCTTCACAAAGGATAAAAGCCTCAAGTCTCTCTTTCGAGCGTTCCAGAAGGAGAAGTGCAACACCAACCTGTTGCACGTCACGTATTTTCTGAACCCACTCCAACTGTGAATGTCTCCGCGTCTGAAGCCCAAGCTGCTGAAGACATTCCGGCTGCATCAGCCGATGAAAATCAAGAAGACGTACGTGTCCCAACTCCCCCCGTTAATGAAGAAGTTGTTCCTGATGTGAACGTGCCAGTGCCCGACCCTCCAGCTCGTCAAGTGGAGGTTGAAAATGTTGAAGCTTCCACCACCAACGCCAATGAAGCCAATGACGTAGTCATGGCTGAAGCTAATGTGGAGCTTGAACCAACCAGTGTGCCTGAAGCTAATGAGGCAACTGCTCCTGAAGCACCTGTTGTGCAACTTGAAGCCTCTGCTGTTGCCACTGCTCCTATTCCGCCACCAAGTCCCCATACAATTGAGCAAGCATACAATCATGGTCAACTAACCACTATCCGATGGCCCATTATGGTACCTCTGCCTACTGCCTCTGGACCTCAATTTGATTATCATGTTGAGCATAGGCCTCAGGTCTAGAAACCAAAGCCAAGACTGCCAAGGTTTCCAGGTACTGCAAACTCACTAGGGTCCTTCAATGCTAATGGCTTCAAAAGCCACAATACCTTCTTTGACAGCGCCAAGAACCCCTACTCAAAGCCAAGGATATCATCAGATCGTTTCTGGAGCTATCAACAGCGAAGCTATTACTCCTGCGTTCTGTATGATCAAGGGTGCATTTTCCCTCATATGCTCCTCGACACTGAAGCCATTGCTGGACTGCCGTGCTTAGAAGAAGCACTTGACTGTTTTCGTGATGCTGGTCTGCTCAGTTTTGTGACAGACAAAGAACATTGGAATGAAGAACTTCTGCTTCAATTCTATGCTACCCTCCATATTCGCGGCTACAATAGAGACATCAAGACATGGGTTCTCGAGTGGATGACTGGAAATGTTCATCATGAAGCCAAAGCTCTTGACATAATTGAGCTTACAGGCCTATCCACTCCCGGAGATCTCTATGAACCTGACTGTCAACTACACCGCAATGCACAGGAGAGCATCTTCCACAAGCCTGAACCCAATATAAGCCAGATGTTGAGCATGATGAAGCCTTTGCCATCTGATGTTGAATATCCAACAGAGTTCTTTGTTGAAGACCTTGAGTATCTGCCTCGCACCATATATCATATCATCAGGCGAACTCTATGGCCTATCAAAGGACATTCATCAGCTGCCAAGCTCGAAGGAGCCATGAAGACATTGGTCTTCTACATCCTCAATGGCATCAGCTTCAATTCTCAAGAATTTTTCATCAGGCAACTTGCTGCTTCTGGATCTGACCTTTTTGGTCTGAAGTTCTATGCTCCATGGGTCATGCGCCTCATCAAGCGGCACTCATCTATCAACTATCAACCCTCTGCTCGCAATCATCTGATCTTTCTACCAGAGGTTGACATGTCAGTTGAAGCCATATACCCTGAGCCTACCAAGGAGCCTCTTTGTCTTCAAAATGCTGATCACCAAAGCTTCACTCAGTCCATGGAAGGCACTCAAGCAGTAACACGTATCTACCCAATGGCTGGAAATACTCGTCTGCCTCATCGTGCACCTACTGAAGCCACTGATAGCACCATTGCACAAAGGCCTAAGAAGCGCTCTCGTGTTCTCAATGACCGAGAACTTCTTGTGGCACTTCATCAGAAACAAGATAAGCATCACTATTGGCTCAAGAGACAGATGCAAAGCCTCTTGGTGGATGTCAATCGCATTCGAAACCTTGCCACCAAGAATGCTTTTGTTGCTCATGAGACTTGCCGAAGATCATGGAAGAGTTTGACGCTGCTCAGTGCTGAAGCAGATCTTCAAGACGATGGCTTCAATGAGAGATTCAAGTTTGACTCCACTCCTCCACGGACTGCTGTCCTACGTCGAACTCCATCCCTTGAAGACTCTGACTATTCTTCCTCAGCGGCAACTGTGAATGCCAGAGTGATCGATCATGAAGATGATGCTACTTCACCGCCTCCTACTTCTGCACGCATCGGCACTACACCGAGTACGTCTGCACCACCAAGCAACAACGACAACCCTGCTGCTTCACCTACTCACGAGGACGAGTAGATGCTCTATGTCTTCAAACCTTTTTGGTCATTACTGACAAAAGGGGGAGAAGCGTATGAGTTGATAGTCTTCAAGCGGGTTCATCTGGGTGGTTGCATTATATTTTGCCTCGTGCTTACAACTCTTGCTTTTGAAACATTTGGTTCTTTGAGTTGTAACACGCGTCTGCTACTTATTTGCTTTACTCTGATGCGATGATAAATTCTGCATGTGCGATGATAACTTCCGCACTTAGATCATTCTGTAGACGTCCATTTTTCATTATGCATGTCATTCTACTTGCTATATCATTTCATGCATGATGAATTATCTTCATAAGTTGAAGAGGATCTCCACAAGTACAACCTGCCATGTGCATTTGCATTCCAAAAGCAAATTACTTATATGCACATCTTCATGGGGAGCCCTTGCTACTTATGAAGACAATGCCCTATCCTTTACAATTTCACATACTTTATCCCCGTTGAAAACTTCAACCAGTTTGTCATCAATCACCAAAAAGGGGGAGATTGTAAGTGCATCTAGTGCCACCCCTAGTTGGTTTTGGAGTATTGACGACAAAGTTTGTTGAGGGACTAATGCATTTGTGAGAATTGCAGGATAACGCAGGTTGTGTCCCTCATTGATTCGGTTTACCTACCAGAGATGACCCCTAAAAATGTATGAAGACATTGAAGACAATGGTGGTATGAGAAGATGTTCATATTGAAGACTATGACATGAGAAGACATTACGTGAAGACTATGGAGCGCGAAGACTGTGTGGTTTCGTTGTTTCCTTTTCTTCTTTGTTGAGTCATAGGAACCACCGTACTGTTAAGTGGGGTCCAAGTGAACTAAGTCAGAGTGACTGAAGTGATGCTCAACCCAAATCCTATGTCTTCGAGCAAAGACAATGAGAGCAAATCTTATCCAGAGCTGGATGAGTCAGCTTTGCTTGTAGTCCAAGTAAAGTTGCCGTGTGTGTTTGAAATCTGACGTTGGAACACGTGTCAGTTCCTTAGTGACCCAGGGTCATTTCGGACATATCAGGTCGGGTTGCCTTGTGGCTATAAATAGCCCACCCCCTACACCATAAATTGGCGGCTGCTCAGAGTTAGTGCACGGCTTTTGTCGTTTGAGAGCAACCCACCTCGAAGCCTTTGAGAGAGAGAAATCCTTGTGAGGACAAAGCCCAAACACCCAGAGCCAAAGAGTGTTAGGCATCACTGAAGTCTTTCTGTCTGTGTGACCTGAAGAATTATTACACTTGAGGATTGTGTATCCTCCAGCCGGTTAGGCATCGCATTCTGAGCATCCAAGAGTCATTGTGGATTGCCGGTGAACAAAGTCTGTGAAGGTTTGGAAGTCTACCTTGAAGACTTACCAGAGTGATTGGGCGAGGACTGTGTGTCCTTAGCTCAAGGGGAATAAGGTGAAGACGCGGTCTTCTGAGTTGAATCTCAGCCTCCCTAACCAGACGTACAATTGTCACAGCAACTGGAACTGGTCCAACAAATCATGTGTCTTCAACAAGTGACTGGTTCTATCCTCTCCCTTCCTTTACTTAAGTTTGTCTTCATGAAGTCATTGCCTGTCTGTGTATCTGTTTGACTTCATTGCTTGACTACTACTGTTGATTGGCTTCATACTATCTTCCATCCTGATCCTTACTACTTAGTTGCTATTAGTCTTGTACTTTCACATCATTGCATACTTGACTATGGCTTGCTTATGGTAGTTTATCTTCCGCTGCATATTAACTAGGTCATTTCTATGATTTGTCTTCAAAACTTTTAAGTTTTGAAGACTTTCATAAAAATCGCCTATTCACCCCCCCCCCCCCTCTAGTCGATACTAGCACTTTCACTATTTATGAATTTAGTGCCAAAGATGGCACTACTTCAATCTATCTTCGCTTTTATGCCTAGCTAGGGGCGTTAAACGATAGCGCTAGTTGGGAGGTAACCCAATTTTCTTTATGTTTTTTTGTTTTTGCTCCTGTTTAGTAATAAATCTTGCATCTACCTTCTGTTTAGATGTGTTTTTATCTTTTAATTAGTGTTTGTGCCAAGTAGAACCTATAGGATAACCTATGATGATAGTTGATTTGATTCTGCTGAAAAACAGAAACTTTGCACGCACGAATTTAATTTTTCTAAATCACAAAAACGTGCTTTTGCGTTTATTCTTTTTGCTTCTGATCAATAAACAAATTGTCCAGGACTTCCTATTTTTGTAGGATTTTTAGAGTTCCAGAAGTTTGCGTTAGTTACAGATTGCTACAGACTGTTCTGTTTTTGATAGATTCTGTTTTCCGTGTGTTGTTTGCTTATTTTGATGCATCTATGGCCAATAAAATAGTTTATAAACCATAGAGAAGTTGGAATACAGTAGGTTTAACACCAAAATAAATAAATAATGAGTTTATTACAGTACCTTATGTGGTGGTTTTGTTTCCTTTCACTAAGGGAGCTTATAAGATTTCCTGTTGAGTTTTGTGTTGTGAAGTTTTCAAGTTTTGGGTAAAGCTTCTATGGACTATGGAATAAGGAGTGGCAAGAGCCTAAGCTTGGGGATGCCCAAGGCACCCCAAGATATTTAAGAATAGCCAAAAGCCTAAGGTTGGGGATGCCCCGGGAAGGCATCCCCTCTTTCGTCTTTGTTCATTGGTAACTTTACTTGGAGCTATATTTTTATTCGCCATATGATATGTGTTTTTCTTGGAGCATCGTATATTATATTAGTCTTTGCTTTTTAGTTTACCACAATCATCCTTGCTGTACACACCTTTTGGGAGAAGCCTACTTGATTAGGTTTTGCTAGAATACTCTATGTGCTTCACTTATATCTTTTGAGCTTGATAGTTTTTGCTCTAATGCTTCACTTATATCTTTTAGAGCACGGTGGTGACTTAAGTTTAAAGAAATTGCTAGTCTCTCATGCTTCACTTATATCTTTTTGAGAACAACATGGTATTTTCTATGGTTACAAAGTTGGTCCTAGAATGATGAGCATCCAAGTTGGGTATAATAAAAACTATCATAGTAAGAATTGGATGCTATGATCAATTTGATGCTTGATAATTGTTTTGAGATATAAAGGTAGTAATGTTAGGGTCATGCTAGTGGGTAATTATGAAGTTGATAAATACTTTTTTTGAAGTTGGCAAGTCCCGTAGCATGCACGTATGGTAAAAGTTGTATGACAAATTTGTTGCATGAGGTGCTCTTTTGATTGTCTTCCTTATGAGTGGCAGTCAGGGACGAGCGATGGTCTTTTCCTACCAATCTATCCCTCTTGGGGCATGCGTAGTAGTACTTTGCTTCGAGGGCTAAGTAGACTTTTGCAATAAGTATATGAGTTCTTTTTGACTAATGTGAGTGCATGGATATACGCACACTCATCCTTCCACTTTGCTAGCCTTTATTATTACCGCACAACTTTCGCTGGTATCATGAACCCTTTATTTACCTTCCTAAAAACGGCCACCATACCTACCTATTATGGCATTTCCATAGCCATTCTGAGATATATTTCCATGCAACTTTCCACCGTGCCATTTATGACACGTTCCATCATTGTCATATTGCTCTTTGCATAATCATGTAGTTGACATCGTATTTGTGGCAAGGCCACCTTCATAATTTTCATACATGTCGCACTTGATTCATTGCATATCCCGGTACACCGCCGGAGGCATTCATATAGAGTCATATCTTGTTCTAGCTTTGAATTGTAATTTTTGAGTTGTAAATCCATAAAAGTGTGATGATCTTCATTATTAGAGCATTGTCCTAGTGAGGAAAGGATGATGAAGACTATGATTCCCCCACAAGTCGGGATGAGACTTCGGACTTTACAAAAGAAAAAAAAAGAAAAAAAGGAAAGGCCAAAAAAGAAAAAAAAAGGAAGGGCCAAAGAAAAAAAGGAAAAAAAGAAAATAATAATAATAAAATGAGAGAAAAAGAGAGAAGGGACAATGCTACTATCTCTTTTTCCACACTTGTGCTTCAAAGTAGCACCATGATCTTCATGATAGAGAGTCTCCTATGTTGTCACTTTCATATAGTAAGTGGGAATTTTTCATTATAGAACTTGGCTTGTATATTCCAATGATGGGCTTCCTCAAAATGCCCTAGTTCTTCGTGAGCAAGCGAGTTGGATGCACACCCACTTAGTTTCTTTTGTTCAGCTTTCATATATTTATAACTATAGTGCATCCATTGGATGGCAATCCCTACTCACTCACATTGATATCTATTAATGGGCATCTCCATAGCCCGTTAATACGCCTAGTTGATGTGAGACTATCTTCTCCCTTTTTGTCCTCACAACCACCACCATATACCACCATAGTGCTATGTCCATGGCTTGCGCTCATGTATTGCGTAAGAGTTGAAAAAGCTGAAGCGCGTTAAAAAGTATGAAACAATTGCTCGGCTCGTCATCGGGGTTGTGCATGATGGGAGTATTTTGTGTAATGAAAATGAAGCATGGCCTAACTATATGATTTTGTAGGGATAAGCTTTCTTTGGCTATGCTATTTTGATAGGACATGATTATTCGTTAGTATGCTTTGAAGCATTATTATTGTTATGTTTTATAAGCTTTTATTTTGAATCATTTGGATCTGAACATTCATGCCACAATAAAGAAAATTACATTGAGAATTATGCTAGGTAGCATTCCACATCAAAAATTTCTTTTTTATCATTTACCTACTCGAGGACGACAGGAATTAAGCTTGGGGATGCTTGATACGTCTCCAACGTATCTATAATTTCTGATTGTTCCATGCTATTATATTACCCCTTTTGGATGTTTATGGGCTTTATTTTACACATTTATATCATTTTTGGGACTAACCTACTAACCGGAGGCCCAGCCCGTATTGCTGTTTTTTGCCTATTTCAGTATTTCGAAGAAAAGGAATATCAAACAGAGTCCAAACGGAATGAAACCTTCAGGAGCATGATTTTTGGAACGAACGTGATCTAGAGGACTTGGAGTGCAAGTCAAGAAGCAGCCGAGGCTCCCACGAGATAGGAGGGGGCGCCCCCCTATAGGGCGCGCCCCCTGTCTCGTGGGCCCCTCGGGCATCCACCGACGTACTTCTTCCTCCTATATAAGACTACGTACCCCGAAAACATTCAGGGAGCAGACGAAACACAATTTCCACCGCTGTAACCTTCTGTGTCCGCGAGATCCCATCTTGGAGCCTTCGCCGGCGCTCCGCCGGAGGGGGAATCAACCACGGAGGGCTTCTACATCAACATCCTTGCCCCTCTGATGAGTTGTGAGTAGTTTACCACAGACCTACGGGTCCATAGTTATTAGCTAGATGGCTTCTTTTCTCTTTTTGGATCTCAATACAATGTTCTCCCCCTCTCTTGTGGAGATCTATTCGATGTAAACTCTTTTTGCGGTGTGTTTGTCGAGATCCAATGAATTGTGGGTTTATGATCAAGTTTATCTATGAATAATATTTGAATCTTCTCTGAATTCTTTTATGTATGATTGAGTTATCTTTGCAAGTGTCTTCAAATTATCAGTTTGGTTTGGCCTACTAGATTGATCTTTCTTGCCATGGGAGAAGTGCTTAGCTTTGGGCTCAATCTTGCGGTGTCCTTACCCAGTGACAGAAAGGGTTGCAAGGCACGTATTGTATTGTTGCCATCGAGGATAACAAGATGGGGTTTATATCATATTGCTTGAGTTTATCCCTCTACATCATGTCATCTTGCTTAATGCGTTACTCTGTTCTTATGAACTTAATACTCTATATGCAGGCAGGAGTCGGTCGATGCGTGGAGTAATAGTAGTAGATGCAGGCATGAGTCGGTCTACTTGTTACGGACGTGATGCCTATATACATGATCATGCCTAGATAATCTCATAATTATTCGCTTTTCTATCAATTGCTCGACAGTAATTTGTTCACCCACCGTAATACTTATGCTATCTTGAGAGAAGCCACTAGTGAAACCTATGGCCCCCAGGTCTATCTCTTATCATATTTGCTTCCAATCTACCTTTATTTGCATCTTTAATTTTTGCATCCATATTATAAAATACCAAAAATATATTTATCTTATCTTATCATCTCTATTAGATCTCACTTTCGCAAGTGGCCGTGAAGGGATTGACAACACCTTTATTGCGTTGGTTGCGAGTTCTTTGTTTGTTTGTGTAGGTGCGTGGGACTTTTGAGGAGCCTCCTACTGGATTGATACCTTAGTTCTCAAAAACTGAGGGAAATACTTACGCTACTATTGCTGCATCACCCTCTCCTCTTCGAGGAAAATCAACGCAAGCTCAAGACGTAGCATCTGACGCCACACACATGTCTTTGCAGGCCGACGAAAATCCGTGCACCCTACTATACCACATCAGCGGCCAGTTGGTGGATGTGGGAAAGGCTATGATACTGAAGCCCAAGGAACGGTTGTTCCACGGCCGGCAGATGCTCATTGGCGCCTTCAGGGTTTCTGTGGTGAGTGTGAAAGTGGGCCACAAGGGTTTGGCTCCTCTGATACGACCCGGTGAAGAGGACGACAAGACCTCGACGAGGCAAGGCCAATGCAAGAATTGGATTATGCTATGGCCGAAGAGTCTTATTCGTGTGGAGGCGGCCAGGAGCACACCAACAACAACACCTTAGCAAGGTATGACCACCACCCACCTATGCAATTACCACCGCTTGTCATGCTGGGCGAGAGCGGACTACACGAGGAAGGGGGTCCAACTGTTCTGGTGGCTGATGACATCGCCCCTGTGGAAGAAGTTGTGGATGATGACATGAAGGAGGATGACCCTCTCGGGTGGCTCAATACTGGCTATGACGACGGAGGAATGATGAGTCGGCCATATGACTCAGGCTATGAGCATGAAGATGAGGAGATGCATGATGTGCTGGAGCAGGAACGTCCTAGGGTTGATTGCAAGAAGTCTCTCTCCATGTAATCCTCGTAGGACAAGCCTATAGATGCCGCCTCAACCCAGGGTGAACAAGGCGAGGATCATGCAGTACTGAGCCCGACAACACTGGGGGCGGTGGTCAGGGAGGGTCTGGTAGGCTCACTACCTGTACCCAAGAAGAAGCAGAGGAAGAGACCGCCGAAGAAAGGCTCTGCTGCCGCCAAAGCTGCTTCTAGCAGCCAGCCGCCTCTGCAGACCCGGGTTGCAGACAGTGTACCGATCAGAGGTGCACCAGTACTCCATGTCGTAGGCGAGCCGATCCTACCGTCGAAAGCGCTAGATGCCATAACATGGGATCTCAGGAGACTGCATGACGATATGTTGTCGAGAGAGAAAACCCTTCTCGCATTGGAGGCTCCAGGATACCCACTTTATGTGGTTCATGTGTCGACTGGCAGGATGTATGTCTATACCTACCCCGCGGAGCTCTTCTTCTTGTGATTTGATTGCATCTTCGAGATGTTTCATGTGAGGCGGCTCGATTTTACCTTTGTCCGCCTCTTTGCGCTGTATATGAACTACATCATCAGGATGGAGCAAATCTCTCAAATCACGGTCGCGGACCCATACTACATGCATGAGGGCTTCTTGGCAGTCAACCCAGTGAACCGTGAATATGCAAGGAAATACATCGTAGACTTCATGGCCGCCAATAAGGACAAGGAAACGATTCTCCTACCTTATCATCCCATGTAAGTCATCCGCGGAAAGCCACTATAACGCATACATCCTTTCACAATCATTCCTTTGCACGTATGGAGCCTAATTTGAGGTGTACTTATTTTGCGTAGCGAGGGGCGCGCCATCCTTATTGCTCTTTACTCGCGAGTCTCCCACGCTCTGTACTTGGACTCGTCAAAGAACATGTAGAAAAAAGATTACACGCACATAAAGAGTGTTCTTGATAGTGCTATCATGATCTTCAACAGGCGGGGTGGTGACATCAGGGTCAGAAAAACAAGGAATGATGTGCAGCGTTTTAACCATAAGACCGAGTTCTTCTGGTGCGTCCAACAACCGACAAATAGTATCAAGGATGGATTCTATGTCATCCATCACATGCTGGAGTACAGAAGGGATCGACAAGAACTTTTGCATGACATCTGCATCCGGCGATGCCCGTATCCGCAAATGGGCCGTAGGCTTAGGAAGCGTACCGGATCATCAACTCCGAACTGTGTTCTATCGCATCTAGCAGGAAATTGTGATGATCATCATGAAGGACGTCCTCGAAAACAATGGGATGTTCTACGGCGGCCCAGCAGCGCGGGCTGACGTCCGAACTCGCATAGCCCTATAGCGTTTGGACATGACGCCTTTCACGAAGCTAGGGTGCATCCTCCCGGATTTGGACAGATGGAACATGGAGTGATTGACGATGACAATGTGTCCATTTAGTTAGACTTTCTATAGAACAAAACTTTGAATTTCTATACAACAAAAGTTTGTGATGTAAGCGGTCCTCCTCAACTTGCATGCATCGCTCTAGTTAATTAGTTTGGGTACGATGAACTTCATTATTTATATTTACTATATGTTGCTTGTATTGGCTAACTCTTTCTTTTCGTGTTGCTCAAGTATATTATGTTGCATATTATTGATGAATTCACCCCATGACGATGCATCTCTGTCAGGGATATAGATCATCAATGGGGATGAATTGCTATGCCGTGTACATAGGAAGGGTTCCAGGAGTGTTCGACGAGTGGCCAGAGTGTCAGGCCCAAGTGTACCGGTTCCCGGGCGGCAGCCAAAGAGGGTTTGAAATCAGAAGCGAAGCAGAAGCTAGTTACTTCAGGTTTATGCTAGCATGGGAGAGGAATCAGAACCGGCGCTTCAAGAGCTACTACATAATCCAGATCTTGTTCATAGTAATCGCTCGTCTCTTGTATATCATAGTTTAGATAGATGATGAAACATGTGTATGTGATGACCATGTAGTTGCATGTATTCGAGACATGTGATGACTTGTATCTCTATTTCGAGATGATGATGAGACATCATTTGTGTTGGATCATGATGATGATGATGGTATGATGAGACTATGTTCTCCCACTTTGATGATGACGACGATGAGACATTCTTGTCTCATATAGTTTCAATGTATGTGCATACGATGAGACTATTGTATAAAACCTGTACAAATACAGCGTAAATACACAGAAGGAAAAATACAGAAAATCTTAGCAGTAGCGTGGGGTAAGGGAGTAGTAGAAGCGCGGGCTTAGTAGTAGCGCGGGTTACTTAGCCGCGTTGCAGCTAGTTAGCAGTAGCGCTGGGTGCACCCGCGCAAATGATACGTATGTGTAGCAGTAGTGCGGGGTCAGACCCGCGCTACTGCTAAAAGTTAGCAGTAGCGCGGCGGGGCCGCGCTACTGCTAAGCATTTACCACGAGCTACAACTAGGTTTCTCCCTATTAGTGCTGGCGAGGCCTCTGGTCTTCTCCGGTGGGGTGGCAGCAAGGGGCAGCGGCGCAGAGGGGCCCAGGCAGCATAGTTTTGTTGTGCTGGCCGCACGGCTGCACAAGGGGCTCGGACGCCGCGGTTCTAGCGTCGAGCTGAGGCCCGGGTTGGAAAAGAAGGGCACCTCCGACTGTGGATGCGGCAGATTTGGTCTCCGGAGGGTGTGGGGCGCGTCAGTGCATCTGATGCATGGCCACGGCTCGGAACCATGCTGGTTCTTGGCCTCGGGCGACGCTCGTTTGTCCCCTGTCGGCATGGTGCTCGACAGGGCACAATGGCTCGCGCTACATCCAGTGGCCTTGTGTCCGGACGACTGTGGACGGATCTGGGGCCTTGTGATGGAGGTTGGCCACTAGTGGTCACCGCATGGTGCGGTTGGCTGCGGTGGATCTCGATGCTTCTTCGTTGATGGGTGGCTCCGATGGTGTGGTAGTGATTGGTGGGCTTGCTGGCGCCGGTGTGGGATGATGTGCGACCAAGGTGGTGAGTGAGCCTGAGTGAAAACCCTGTCTCGGCCTTGTGCTGTGACCAGCGATGGTGGCTGTTGCGGCCATCGTTATCCTTCTTGGAGGCATCGTTGCTTTGCTTCCGCATCTCTCCTGCACGGATCCGGCCATCGTGGCCTCTCCAGGGGAAACCCTTGATCTTGTGCGATCGAATGACGGTGACGCCTTGGTGTCGTTCTCCCTCTTGGGGGCTTTGTCTGGGGCTTTGTCTCAGAGCTCAGCATCGGTGAGCGGGATCGGTGGATAGCGGCGATTGTGGCATCAAGACTTCTGTGGCAACGATGGTGGTAGAGCGATGTTGGCAACGCGACAATGGTTGAGGTAGTCGACTCTTCTCCGCCTTGTCCATGGGATTGCCTCGCTTTATTTGTTGCTGTGAAGTCCAAGCTGCAACGGCGGGGCCTCTGTGGTATACGATGACTGGCTACAGGTGGTCTGTTTGGCGATCTTCCCTGGCGCCAACTGTGCCTGGTTTTGTCCTTCCTAGTTCTCCTTCAGAGTCGGGGTTACGCTGTCTGCTCGCAGGTGGCTGAGTTTCGGCGCGGATCTTCATTCATCTTCGCGCGGACTCTCTAGTGTGTGTGTTGAGTTGACGATTGCCGAGTCGTTCGCTCAGGGTTTAAGGATGGCGATGACGCCTCTAGGGGAGGAGTGATGACGATGACTCATGTGTGCTGTCTCGACGAGGCCCTCAATGGAATGGTGTGCGTGGGGTATCTTGTGTGTGCCGCTCAGCGGTTGTCATGGTTTTCGCCCGGTTTTCTATAATCAACTGGACAATTTGGTTTTCGCTCGATTTTTCCTAATTAACTGAGCAATTCTTTTATTTTTAATGAATGCAGGATAACTGCCATTTCGAAAGAAAAAAAAACAACGCGGCGGCGGCAACATGCTCGTGCACAAGCAACGCCAGCCAGGATAGTGCGTCCAGTGTCCGTTAGTGACTCCGTAGTTAAAGGACACCGACGCAGAGATGCCACCCGGATACATCCGAGATGGCGGCGCTTTGCAGCTGTGCACACACGAGGCCGAAGGGCGCTTTAGCAATCTGACAGGGCAAACCAACACGGCGGCACAGACGGCGTACATGCGATCTCCTTCGGGAGCTCGCCAACCAGGTTTCAAACACAAGACCACGTGCTTCACAGGTAGTACTCCTACTACTTGAGCTAGCGAGCTAGGTGTTTTAGTAGGAAGCATAAATTCTTAAGAACCAAACCAAGTGCGGATACGAACGTTTTTCAAATTTTGAACGTGAAAATATTTTTTTGGGAAAAAAGTGAATTCTAAGAAACCGCGAACACTTTTTGAAATTGTGTATATTTGAAAAAACACAAACATTTCAAAAACACAAACAATT
>NC_057801.1:600691399-600795243 GCF_018294505.1 Triticum aestivum
TTGAATGGCAAAATAGTTTTTGGATACGCGAACATTTTTGAAAAATGGGAACTTTTTTTAATCTCCAGAACAAAATTTGAAAACACCAACATATTTAGAAACTCCAGAACAAAATTCGAAGCACACACATTTTTTAAAAAAATTGCGAACAGTTTTTGAAATCCTAGAACAAAACTGAAAAACATGAACATTGTTTTTAAAAATCACGAACATTTCTTAAACTCCCAAACAAAATTTGAAAATCCGAATATTTTTATAAATTTGTGACAATTTTCGTAATACTGAAAAAATTTGAGAAGTTGTGAAATTTTGAAAAAATTTTGAATTTCTGAACAAATTTTGAAAAGCACGGACATTTTTTGAGTTTCTGAATAAAATTTAAAATTGGAAACATTTTTTTGAAATTTTGAATAATTTATGATAAATCAAACATTTTTTGAATTTTAAGAACTTTTTCCAAAAACACAAAAAAGGAAAAAAGAAAGAAATAAGAGAGAAAAGAATAAACAAACAGGAAGAACGAAAAAAAGAGGAAAAACCGGTTCAGGAACTTACTAGAAGGTTCCCAAAACTGGGAAAAACCGGCTGGAACCTTCCAGCAGGTTCCCAAAACCGGGATCGGTGGAACCCTTCTAATGGGCCGGGTCGTCTCGTTCGATCTGTGCGATACCCCGATATTTTGAAGCAGAGTGCGTCCTATAGGATTTTCCATCTCAAAGGACCCTCAATCGATTCCACGTTGTGCACCAGGCCAACAAAACGAGGCCCGCGTACCAAAGGCCGTGAAACTAGGATGATGAAGAATGCCCGCAACAACGTGTTTTTGAACCTCTGCACGCCAACAAAAACTAGGATGATGAAGAGTACCCAGCCAAAACCCTGCTAGAGGCTCTATCGTTCCCCTAGTTGCTCGAGGCGACTAGGGTTTTCACTACTCCGCCGGCTTCCAACCGGCGTTGAGTTTTATTGGCACCGCCTATCTCCTTCCTCGTCCGCTACGCAGGTGCTTCGGGCTGATCTAGGGGATAGCTGGTCTATCTTCCCGGCCTTGCGTTTCTGTGGGGAACGAGAAGGTGTAGATCGGTTTTTGCTGGGAGCGGAAAGAAGTTTTGCTGTGTCATGGCCGCGTCAGGATCGGGATCGCAGAGGTCTGATAGCGGGAAGGAGAAGGCTGATGCAGGGTTGGAGGCCGCCATGAAGAACATGCGGCTGCAAGAGGGAGAGCTCGATGAAGTCTACGTGGGAGAAGAGGAGATCGGAAAACTTGCAAAGGAGGCCCGTTGGCTAGCTGTCGCAAGGGTAAACACCTCCAAAACTTTTAGTAGCACGGCATTGAAGGAAACCCTAAAGTCCATATGGAACCTAGCTCATGTTCCTGACATTAGGGAAGCCGATGACAATGTTTTTGTCATACAAGTCTTTTGCCTGGGGGATTGGAAGAGAGTAATGTTCCAAGGTCCATGGATCTTCCGTGGACTGATGGTACTCATTGAGGAATTTGATGGAAAGTGTGCTCCAGAATCTGTCAAGCTCGAGAGGATATCAGTGTGGGCGCAGATCCACAAGATCCCAGATTTGTACCGGAAGGAACCTATTGTAGATCAGCTGGCAAGGAGAATTGGCATTGTTAGAAGTGTAGAGCTAAATCCAACACGTTATTTCGAGGGAAATTATATCCGTGTTCGGGCAAGTATAGATGTATCGAAGCCACTGATTCGATGGACACCCTTAAATCTGGCAGGAGAAAGAATTTTTCTTGAGGTTAAATATGAAAAGATTGGATATTTCTGTGGAGTGTGTGGCCTCCTTGGACATGACAAGGAGGAATGCGGTGACGGTGTTCATCCTCCTGATAAAATACAGTGGGGGAAGTGGCTCCTAGCCAAAAGACGGACGACTCAGGTCCACCAAGAAGGTGAACGCCGGTTTGCTTACTTTCGAGGCAGCTTCCGTGGCAGAGGTCGTGCTGGCCGTGGTGCACCTCGTAAGAGGAATTCCAACGAAGCTGGCCTAGATGATGATGGGGAGGAGCGGGACACAGCCCAGAGTCCTCTGAAAGAGAAAGACATAGAGCAGAATAGAACCAACACAGATGGTACAGAGGATACAAATCAGGTGAAGGAAAAGAACCAAACTGCAAGGAAACTTGATATGGATGCTGGGACAGAAAAAGAAAAGGAGAAGTGCGATGGTACAGAGAAGAATCCAGCCATGGCGGCTGCCGTGAGTGGGCTCATCCCACCTCCACCTCCAGCTTATATTTCTCCCAAGGAACGTAAGAAGGCTCGCAATGGAAGCTCACCAAACAAGTCTTCTGCTTCGGATGTACAATCGGCGGCCTCCCTCGAGGAGGACCGCCCGGCCCAATGAGTCTCATGGCATGGAACTGTCGCGGAGTGGGCAATGCCGCGACAGTCCGAGAGCTTCGCGATCTCGCGATGAAGTTTGCCCCAACCGTGTTGGGAATTGTTGAAACTCAAATTAGTAGTGCACGTGTTGAAGCTTTGGCATCTACCCTCGGGTATGATTGCGGATATGCTGTAAGTAGTTCCGGCAGAAGTGGCGGTCTAGGAATTTTCTGGAACAAAGAAATAAAACTAGAGATTTTGAGTTATTCTAAGTATCACATTGATGCTTCAGTTGATAGTCTAGGCTCTAACCCTTGGCGTCTAACACTTGTGTATGGAGAAGCGCAGGCTGAGGAGCGCTCTCTCACCTGGGACACCTTGAAAAATTTGTCAACGACAAGCAATCTTCCATGGCTGAGTTTGGGAGATTTTAATGAGGTTCTTCACCTTCACGAACATGATGGGATTGGGCCACGGAGCCAAGCTCACATAGATGCGTTCCGTGAGGCAATAGATATATGCTCTTTTCAAGACTTGGGGTTCTCTGGAACATTTTGGACTTTCGAGAAGAAGGTGGCGGGTGGTACATACACACGAGTAAGGTTGGATCGAGCTTTGGCGACCCCAACCTGGACAACAGCGTTTCCGAACGCGGCGGTGTCACATGAGGTCGCAGCATGCTCAGATCACTCAGCTATCAGGCTATGTTTACATGATAATACACTCGCAGGTCAAAGAAAATCCCCTTGTGCTTTTCGCTATGAAGCGATGTGGGAAACCCACCCAGATTTACCCGAGGTAATCATAAATGGCTGGGGCAGTCATGCTCAAGGGAACCCACTGGAGATAGTACGAGAGAAGCTACAGGCTCTTTCTTCCGATTTGAGGCGATGGGAGGCAGATACTTTTGGCTCCGTGAGAAAGAAAATAAGAGAGCTGAAGTCCGAGCTGGACCGGCTCCGAAACAGGCACAACAGGATAGGACCTGACCATCTAGAGCTAAAGATTAACGAAAACTTGGTGGAATTATACCACCGAGAGGAAATCATGTGGAGGCAAAGGGCTCGGATTGAGTGGCTTTCTTCAGGTGATAAAAATACGTTTTTCTTTCATCAAAGAGCAAACAAGAGAAGGAGAAGAAACTTGATTAAGAGCATTGCAGCGGCTAGTGGACTTATCATTGATGATCCGACACAACTGGAGGCTATGGTGACAGAGTTTTATGCATCACTTTTTCGGTTTGAAGGTGTGACCGACATGCACCGAGTCATCAATGCAGTTCCAGTCAAGGTTACTGAGGCAATGAATGATGTCCTTACAGCAGCATACAAGAGGGATGAGGTTAAAAATGCTCTATTCCAAATGTTTCCTCAAAAAGCACCCGGGCCTGATGGTTATCCAGCCCAATTTTTTCAGCATAATTGGGATGTTTGTGGTGATGATGTGACGGATGCAGTTCTTCGGATTATTGATGGAGAGGACAGCCCTGCCTCTATTAATGACACTGTTTTGGTCCTTATTCCAAAGGTATCCAACCCCTCTTCACTTTCACAATTCCGTCCTATCAGTTTATGTAACGTGCTATATAAGATTGCTTCCAAGGTAGTTGCAAACCGTCTTAAGAAGATTTTGCCAGAGATAATTTCTGAGGAGCAATCAGCTTTTGTACCTGGTCGGTTAATCACTGATAATATCATATCTGCATATGAATGCCTGCACTTCATGAAGAGAAATAAGGCAAAAAAACATAGGTTTTGTGCACTTAAGCTTGATATGATGAAGGCCTATGATCGAGTGGAGTGGTCTTATTTGGAAGCAATCTTGACCAAGTTGGGTTTCAGCCCTCATTGGATTTCTGTGGTCATGAGTATGGTGAGCTCTGTAACTTTCTCAGTCTTATTTAATGGCAAAAGGCTAGAAGAGTTTAAACCATCAAGAGGTATCCGACAGGGAGATCCTCTTTCACCCTATCTATTCTTGCTGGCAGCAGAGGGCCTTTCGTGCCTCCTGAAAGCTAATGCTCAATCATCTAATCTGAGTGGAATAAAAGTGGCAGAGACTGCTCCGGCAGTTAGTCACCTTCTTTTTGCAGATGATAGCCTGTTGTTTTTTAAAGCAAGCCGTGAAGGGGCGGAAGAATTGTCAAACCTTTTGGATATTTATTGTAATGCATCAGGTCAAAGAATTAATCGTGACAAGTCCTCAGTTTTCTTTAGCAAGGGATGCCCAGAAGCCCTGAGAGAGGAGGTAAAAACTTCCCTGGGTGTTACTCAAGAGGCTCTTAATGATAGATACCTTGGCATGCCGACTGATGTTGGAAAATCAAAAAATGGAACCTTTAAATATCTAAAAGACAGAGTTTGGAAAAAGGTCCAGGGGTGGTTGGAAAAGATGTTGTCAGTAGGAGGAAAAGAGGTGTTGATCAAATCTGTTGTTCAAGCTATCCCAGTGTACTCAATGTCATGCTTTAAGCTCCCGAGAGGTCTTTGCGAACATATCAACTCCATCATCCGCAAATTCTGGTGGGGGAGCAAGAATGGAAGCCGCAAAGTAGCATGGGTTTCTTGGGATGTTATGTGTCGGCCAAGGAACATGGGGGGACTTGGTTTTCGTGATCTCGAACTTTTTAATTTAGCATTGCTAGCAAGACAGGCCTGGAGAGTGCTTCAGGACCCACTTTCGTTGAGTTCCAGAATTTTGAAGAGTGTATACTTCCCTGAAACAACTATTTTAGAGGCTCCTTTGGGGAGTCATCCCTCGCAGATATGGCGATCTATACTCGAGGGGAGAGATGTGCTGGCTCAAGGCCTTATACGCAGGATTGGTAATGGGGCTACTACTGAGATATGGCGACACAATTGGCTACCCAGAGAGACAACGATGAGGCCTATTACATCACCGCCTTCTTTGGGGCCTATTTTTGTTAGCGAGCTTATTGATGAGACATCTGCTAAATGGAGGGAGGAGCTGGTTCATGACATTTTTCTGCCAATGGATGCCGCAACTACCTTGGATATACCTCTTTGCACACGGCAGGTCCAGGATTTTTGGGCATGGAGTAAGGAGAAGAGAGGAACATTCAGTGTCCGTTCTGCATACAGACTGCTGGTTCATACTAAGTTTATCAGGGGTAGCTGGCTGGAGGAAACAGCGGGATCCTCAACGAATGAACGAACAACAAAGGACTGGACAGCCCTATGGGGTACTCAAGTTCCAGCCAAGGTCAAACTTTTTCTATGGAGACTTGCCCTCCATTCGCTGCCTACAAATGATGTCAGGGCCCGGCGCAAAATGGCTAACCATCCGAGGTGCAGTTTGTGCGGTATGCAAGATTCATGGGTGCATGCGCTGCTTGAATGTTCGTCGTCAAGATGTGTATGGGCTTTGGCAGATTCAGAAATGGTGGAACATATGATGCACATGAACGAGAACAACGCCCGGAACTGGCTATTTTCACTGCAGGCTACGCTATCGCATGAGGAGTTTGTACAACTTACAGTAACGCTGTGGGCGATTTGGTTTGCCCGCCGTAAGGCGATCCATGAAGCAGAATATCAATCTCCCATGACAACACATCTATTTATAAACAGGTTCATTGAGGATATGGCCTTGATTGGGGGGGGGGGGCGAAGCAACATGTTCGAGCAAACTCGGTAGCTCCCTGCAATGTTCGCGAACCATGGGTTCCGCCACCTACGGGATTCTCAAAGTTCAATGTCGACGCTGCCATTTCTACGCATAATGGAAGGGGCTCTGCCGCTGTTGTATGCAGGGACGAGCGAGGCATGTACCTTGGCAGTTCAGCAATGGTCTATGCGATCACAGACCCACCAACGCTCGAAACTTTGGCTTGTAGGGAGGCTTTGTCTTTGGCTCTTGACCTAGATGAACACCACCTACTGATTGCATCTGATTGCCAATCAGTGATAAAAGACATTGTAGAAAGAACGGGAGGAGCAAATGCAGCCATAGTGAAGGAGATAACAGCCAGAAGAGAAGAGTTTGGGGCATGCAGGTTTCGTTTTGAGAGTAGAAAGAGCAATTTTGAGGCTCATGCTTTAGCTAGATTTGCTATTTCTTTAGAGATTGGCCGTCATGTGTGGTTTGGCACCCCACATGATTCTGTAATTATCCCCATGAACATCATGAATTAATAAAGGTGGGGGTTTTTACCTCAAAAAAAAACGTGTTTTTGAACCTCTGCACGCCAACAAAAAATAACTTTTTTTTAGTGGAAACAAAAAAGAACTAAGAAACCCAAAAGAGAGACAGGCGCGGGAGCTGTATCTCGCCTACTGCGAGACGGTAGCGCCAGATGGGCCGGCCCAATATGGGTTCCAGAGGAGCGGGCTTCTGCACCTTTTTTTCCCTGTGTGTTTTCTGTGCGGTTTTCATCGGTTTTTTCTTTTGGTTTTCTGTGTTTCTTTGTGGTTTTCCTCGTTTTTTCAGTTTTTCTTCTTTTCTTTCTTTAATACATGTCTATTTTTTCAAATACATGTTGTACATTTTCTGTATACATCTGAAGCTTTTTTTATACACGTTGAACATTTTCTCTTCGGATTATCCTTTAATTAAGAGATTAAATAAATCATAACAGAACCGAAGGGTGCTTTCATTGCATCGACCATGTTATGCCATTCACCAAAAATCAATCTGATAGGGGGAAACCGGAAAAGCAAGAACGTTTGAAGGGAGGGGTGATGCCTAAAGGAGTGAACAACACCACCAATGTGTTAATTCCAAAAGTTGACTCTCAAACTCGGCTTACTGATTTTTGGCCAATTAGCCTCTATAATGTGATTTATAAGGTCATTGCCAAGTGCTTAGTGAACATGCCACACCCTATTCTAGATGAGCTCGTGTCCCCAATACAGAGCGCCTTTGTGCCAAGGAGATTAATCACTGACAATGCACTAATTGCCTTCGAATGTTTTCATGCAATAAAACAGGAAAATGACCCAGAGCAGAGCTTTCGCACGTACAGATTGGATTTGTCGAAGGCATATGATAGAGTGGATTGGGTGTTTCTGGAGAGAATGATGCAACAGTTGGGTTTCTCTCGCCGATGGGTGAATTGGATAATGACGTGTGTCACCTCGGTGAGGTATAATGTAAAAGTCAATGGAGCCCTCTCAGATTCTTTCGCACCGACCTGTGGGCAACGGCAGGGAGACCCTCTTTCGCCCTTTCTATTCCTTTTTGTTGCTGAAGGGTTGGATGCTATATTAAAACATGATAGTGAGGGAAATCACATCACGCCAGTGCGGGTCTATCCTCAAGCCCCGGGCATCTCTCACCTCCTGTTTGCGGACGACACGCTACTGTTCTTTCGTGCCAATGCTACAGAGACTAACCATGTGAGGGCTGCTCTTGAGAGGTATGCTACAACAACCGGGCAAGTCAGAAACCCAAACAAGTGCTCTATTTTGTTTGGGCCAAGGTGTCCGGAGATGAATAAGCAAGAGGTTAAGCACACACAGGAGGTGGTCAATGCGAGCTTCGAAGAGAAGTACCTTAGCTTTCCTACCCCTAGCAGCTGGTTCTCTAGTGGGAAATTAAAGAACTTGCAACAGCAGCTCACGAACAGAATTATTCAGTGGGGGGAGCTTATGTCCCCGACAAGAAGGGAGGTTCTGATCAAGGTCGTGGCACAGTCACTACCAACGTTTCTTATGAGCATCTTCAAGTTCCCGAGAAGTACATGTGATGATCTTCCATGCGTGTGTAACATCCCTCTGTAATGATGCTACAGTGATCATCACTTTAATGCTAAGCTATGTTGATTAGTGATTAGTGATCACAGAGTTAATCATACCTCATTTCAAACTCCTCTTTGAGTTCAAGTCATTTTTGCAAATGAAAATAAAGTTGCACCAAAATTGTTGCAAAATAGTTCATCTTTTAACTAAAATTCCAAAACATTAAATTGTTAAGGAAAACAACATCACCACTAAGCCAAGATGAGTTGTTGCAATTAAAACAGGGCAATTTCAGCATTTTAAAGTGCTATTTATTTTGTGGAAAATACAAAAGAATTCCCTTGCCTCCCAAAATAATTGAGGCAGTGCCTAAAAATGCAATGGACTTTTATGGGCCAGTTCCATATTTTTCCTAAATCATTAGGATGCCCAAATAAATCTTTTTCTTTCTCTGGTAATTAAATAAAAGCAGAAAAACAGAAAAAGAGGAAGGGCCAGAAGACTTACCTGGTGCTGGGTCGAGCTGGCCAGCCCACCTGCGCTCACCTGCTCCCCTCTGCGTGGCAGCGCCGACATGGCCAGGAGCTCGCTGCTCCGGCCGCTGGCTGCCGTGGCGCCAGGGCAGGTGGCTGGGTGGATAAGGGCGGCCCCGAGGAAAGGCCAAGTCCATGGCGGTACCACCGCTATAGACCAGCGGTACAACTGCTCAACCTCCACCTGGGACACTGCCTGACCCGAGGGAATCACCCCTCGGGCGGTAGATGCTCTGGAAGCACCGGACGGCCGGAACAACCGCACACACTAGCGGTACAACCGCTTGGTAAAACCCACTAAAGCCATAATTTATGCAAACGAACTCCGAAATCAGCAAACTCAAGCATGTTGGATGGATGATGACAAGCACTATCCAACAAGGACTGTATCTTACCTACTGCAAGATGGTAGCGCCAGATGGGCCATCCTAATATGTGTTCCAGGGGAGCGGGTTTCTGCGTGTTTTCTTCCTGTGTGTTTTCTGCGTGGTTTTCATCGGTTTTTTCTTCTAGTTTTCTGTGTTTCTTTATGGTTTTCCTTGTTTTTTGGTTTTTCTTTTTTCTTTTTTTCAATACATGTCTATTTTTTTTCAAATGCATGTTGTACATTTTCTGTATACATCTGGAACTTATTTTTATACACGTTGAACATTTTCTCTTCGGATTATCCTTTAATTAAGAGATTAAATAAATCGTAACAAGGCCGAAGGGTGCTTTCATTGCAACGACCATGTTATGCCATTCACCAAAAATCAATCTGATAGGGGGAAACCGGAAAAGCAAGAACGATTGAAGGGAAATAGGCTTTTTTTCTTTTTTTTTATGGATAGTGAAATAGTTTTTTTTTCTTTTTAATGAAAAGTGAATAGGTTTTTTTCTTTTTTCTGGAAAGTTAAATAGGTTCACCTCAGGGGAATTAAAGAAAATGAAATGCTTTAACAATCAACTGGCGCACACGTGACGTGAAACGCCACACACTCAAGCGATTTTCCGTGTTGTAGGCGAGCTGAGGCGACTCGTAAGGACCAATGGAAAAAAACATGTTGTAGAGAGATGATAACCAAAATTATGTCCTAAAAATATGTAAACGAAGAATCGGGGGAAGATGTAATAGTAAAATACATGAGCGGTCCCCAAACTTTTGGCGTGAGTTTATTTTGGTCAATAAACTTCAGTGTACACAAAGTACAGTCACTAAGAGGGTTTAAGTTATGGATACTTAACCGTCACTGGTGAGGTTTGCATCCTAATAGGTTTCCTCTTCGTCCTTGTCCCAATCTTATCCGGCGCCGCCTCCTCTCATCCAAGCGGAGGAAGGCCTCTTAACGGCGAGCAGGTTTGCAGCAACGGTGGCCGTTGCATCATCCATGACCTCCACAGCTTGTCCCAGCGTTGTGATTCTGGTCATGGAGACCGGACAAAAGATTCTCGAGCGAAAGAGCTCCATGGGCTTGTCGTCGGGTCCGAAAAGCTCGGCAAGGAGGACGGTGGCAACATCGCTAACGACTCCAACTAATGAGGTCAATTTGAGTAGCTGCTATGTCACCTAGTAACAGTGGGCGTGGCAGCGAACGCGCTCCCGTTGTAGTGACCAGTGTAAATCTGGGTGAAAGAGTTTGTTGTATCGGCCAGCAGGGACTCGTACGTGTATATATGGACGATCAGAAGTACAGGAGGTGTACGTTGGTTTAGATTGACTTGGCTCGTAAGAAACTATATAGAGACGAAGCCATATCGATCTAATCTGACGTACATAATTACAATACGTAAATACAACAAGTCCTTGCCCTATACGTACAGGATTACAAGTATTCCAACATCCCCTCTCAATCACAACTTATCTAAGTTGAGATTACGCCAAAAAGCTTCTTGCTGCCTCACTGTCAAAGGCTTCGTAAACCCATCTGCAACTTGATCTCCTGTCGGTATGAACCGAATGTTTAGTAACTTATTTGCTACTCTTTCTCTGACAAAGTGATAGTCCACTTCAATATGTTTAGTTCTAGCATGAAACACAGGATTTGCTGACAAATAAGTGGCACCAAGATTATCACACCACAATGTTGCTGCTCGTGATTGGCAAATACCAAGTTCCTTTAGCAATGATTGTACCCAAATTACCTCTGCTGTTGCATTTGCAAGGGACTTATATTCTGCTTCTGTGCTAGATCTTGATACTGTGGGCTGCTTCCGTGCAGTCCATGAAACAAGATTGCATCCAAAAAATATAGCAAAACCTCCAGTGGACCTTCTGTCATCAGGACAACCTGCCCAATCAGCATCAGAAAAAGCACTAACAAGAGATGAGTCTGACTTCACAAGTTTTAGCCCAACAGAAGATGTATATCTGAGATACCGAATAATTCTCTTCACTGTTGACCAATGAACCGTAGTGGGAGCATGCAAAAAATGGCACACCTTATTT
The DNA here is from genome assembly GCF_018294505.1 of Triticum aestivum. NCBI lineage: Eukaryota > Viridiplantae > Streptophyta > Magnoliopsida > Poales > Poaceae > Triticum > Triticum aestivum. The sequence goes on from NC_057801.1 coordinate 600,702,405, forward strand.
ACTGAGAATGATATATCAGGTCTAGTTAGTGTTAAATATTGCAGCGCACCAACTATGCTCCTGTACCTGGTAGAATCTTCTCCCCCGAGTAGCTCGCCCTCTGCCAAGGACAATTTCTCTAATGTAGATAATGGTGTAGTGACTGGCTTACAATCCTTCATGCCAGCTCTCTTTATTATGTCTGCAATATATTTTCCTTGAGACAAAATAATTCCGTTGTGTACTGATGTTACCTCTATTCCCAAGAAGTAATGCAAGTCTCCCAGATCCTTCAGTGAGAAATCTCCACGCAGATCACGGAGTAGTGCTTCGACTGCCTCTGAGCATGAGCTTGTGACAATAATATCATTAACATAAATAAGCATAAATATGGTTATTCCATTTCTGCTATAGAAGAATAGAGAGGTATCTGCCTTTGAAGGAGTAAAACCAAGTGACTGTACTTTGGTGGATGGACGAGAGTACCATGCACGTGGTGCCTGTTTCAACCCATATAGTGTTTTGTCTAACTTACACAGAAAACCAGGTTTCTTGAGATCCTCATACCCTGGTGGTTGCCTCATATAGACCTCCTCTTCCAGAACACCATGAAGGAACGCATTCTGCACATCCAATTGCCGCATACACCACCCTTTTGACACAGCAACAGACAGAATTAACCTGATCGTCGCTGCCTTCACTACAGGACTAAAGGTGTCCTCGTAGTCAATGCCATAACGATGCTTGGAGCCTTTAGCAACTAAGTGTGCTTTGTACCTGTCAATAGTACCATCAGATTTGCGCTTAACTTTATATACCCACTTACAGTCAATAATGTTAAGTCCTCTCTGAAACGGAACAAGATGCCATGTCTCATTTTTCATGAGAGCAAGATATTCAGCATCCATAGCCTCTCTCCACTTTGCATCACCAAAAGCCTCTTGTAGAGTGTCAGGTTCTCCTGTACTGCAGAAACCAGCCCAACGAATACAGCCATCCTTATATTCTTTAGGGCGAAAAATACCACTTTTTGACCGTGTATGTGCTTGTGAAGGCAGCTGAGAAGGTTGGCGTGGCTGTGGCACAAAATTCGCAGAAGATCCGGCGCCCGCTGCAGCATCAGGGGCCGATCGATCCGTCTCGGATCGTGAATCCGCAGGAGCATCATGGGCCGACGCGGCGGGTGAATCGGGGCAGCCCACTTCCATTGATAGGCCACCACTTGGTGAGCCACCAGCAGCGCACGCGGAATCGACCGCGTCCTCCACTCGGGGGTGCCCACCTGGCGAAGCGGGGGCCGTTCGCTCCTGGGCCGACCCGCACGAGGCGCGAGGAGCAGTTTCTAGGGGCTCCCGCCGCGTCAGGGTGCCAGGTACAGATCCCGTGGCAGATCCGCTGCCATCCAGGGAAGCGCCGGATCCCGTGAGGCCAGGTGAGTCCGCCTGGCTTGCCGTGCCCTGACCTGTTGTGGCTATTTCATCCTGCATAAAATCATTTCCAAAAGCACTGTTTTCGAAACTGTGAGCATCAACAGTATTGGAAATTGACAAATGATCATTACGCTCATTATTCCCATGATCTAAAGGAGTGAATGGACTGAGGAGATTTTGTGGTAATAGAAAGATTTCTGCTCGAAGTTGTGCGCCGGCATTAGGATGAAGATTCGAAAAAGGGAAAATGGATTCATCAAAAACAACATCTCTGGATATATAAACTCGACCAGTGGTGACATCGAGACACTTATACCCTTTATGAAGGCCACTATAGCCTAGAAAAACACACTGTTTGAAACGAAATTGAAGTTTGTGTTGATTGTAGGGACGAAGATTGGGCCATACCGCACACCCAAAAATGCGTAAAAAAGAATAATTGGGTTTCTCATTTAGAAGACGCTCCATGGGTGTTTGGAAATTAATGACCTTGCTAGGAAGTCTATTAATAAGATAGACAGCGGTAAGAAAGGCTTCATCCTAGAATTTAAGTGGCATGGATGCATGAGCAAGGAGTGATAGACCAACTTCAACTATATGACGATGCTTACATTCAGCTGAACCATTTTTCTGATGAGCATGGGGGCATGATACATGATGGAAAATACCAATACGGTTGAAAAAATTGTTCAACTTACGGTATTCACCCCCCCCAGTCAGTTTGCACAGCAAGGATTTTTTTATCAAATAGACGTTCTACATGGTGCTGAAAATCATGAAATTTCTGAAACACCTCAGATCTATTTTTGAGCACATAAATCCAAGTAAACTTACTGAAATCATCAACAAAGCTTACATAATATTTATTTCTGCTCACTGAAGGTGTAGCAGGACCCCATACATCGGAGAAAATAAGCTCTAAAGGAGCACTAGACACACTCGTTGAACTAGGATACGGAAGCTGATGGCTTTTCGCCTTTTGACAGGCATCACAAACTGACTCATTGTTTTTACTGGAGAAAGGGAGACGATTTTCCTTAAGAACTTTGTCGACCACCACATATGAGGGATGTCCTAGACGCCTATGCCACCGAGAGGAAGATGGTTTGCTTGCTGAAAAAGCTTGCCGTCCATGAATCAATGGCTTGGACTGTAGGGGATAAAGGCCACCCCTACTCTGAGCGTGGAGTAGAACCTTGCCTGTTACCTGGTCCTTAACAGAAATAAATTCAGGCCAAAACTCATTGTAAGTAAGATTGTCATGACCAAGTTTGTGAGCTGAAATAAGATTTTTTGTTGCAGATGGAACATGTAGGACATTCTTAAGATGTAAAGGACGATCATGGGTATGAATTTGCGTTTGACCAATATGTTCTATTTCCATACCTGCTCCATTTGCTGCATGAACTTGCTCGTTGTCGTGGTAGCGATCATGGACCGTGAGCTTGCTTAGCTCACCCGTAATGTGGTCGGTAGCTCTGGTGTCGACGTACCAATTGGTGTCAACACCATAGGAGTTTGTCATCATGTTCACCGTCTTCTTCGGTGTTGCCGGTGGTGTGCGGAAACGTTTGTCATGCCTCTTCCAGCAGCGGTAAGCTTCGTGACCGTCGCGACGACAAATTTGGCACTGCTCTTCAGAAGCATTGCCGCCGCCGCCCTGGTAGTCGCCACCGCCGCCCTGGTAGTCGCCACCGCTGCCTTGGTAGCCGCCGCCGCCTTAGTAGCCGCCTTCACCGCCTTGGTAGCTGCTGCCTCCTTGGTAGCCGCCGCCTCCTCCTTGCTCACAACATAACAATGCAGTGAGAGATGGCCATGCTTTATTGGATCAGTCAATCCATTTGGCAAATATCTTTGAGGTGGAGAGCAAGGAGGATAAAGATAAGGATCGTTTAAGGCTAAGAACTATGATTGCGGTTGTAAAGTGCCTCACATTTCAGTCTTGTGCTTTAAGAGGCCATGATGAGAGGCCGGAATCAAGAAACAGAGGTAACTTTCTTGAGATGTTGAAGCTTCTTGCAGAATTCTTCCCTGATGTTCAAGCTATAGTTCTTGGGAATGCTCCACAAGTTTGCAAATACACATCACAAGACAGATTCTTTCATCTCATACATGTGGCCAACACAAAAGCACTTACAGTAAAGATGGAGTTGTGTTCAGTATTATATCCAAGCATGGATTTGATGTACAAAATCTTCGAGGCCAGGAGTACAATGGGGCAAGCAACATGAGGGGGGGAGTTGAATGGATTGCAAGCTCTATTCATTAAAGATTGCCCCTATGCATATTATGTTCATTTCTATGCACATCGGTTGCAACTGTCCCTTGTTGGTGCAGCAAGAGATGTGGTTCCAGTCACCAAATTTTTGCAGAAGCTTCTCTTTGTTATAAACACAGTTGACTCATGTTCAAAGCGTCATGATGAGCTGCATGACGCCTAGGTGGTTGAGATTGCGCGCTTGCTTGCTATCGATCAGATTGAAACAGCCAAAGGAGTCAATCAAATACGCTCATTGAAGCGACCAGGAGAGACTAGATGGGGTTCCCACTTAGGTTCGATTTCTAGTCTTATGCATATGTTCAATCCAGTGAGAGTTGTTCTAGGACGCTCTAGTTGGCTACTCACTATTGTTTGGTGTGGTCCGTTCTTTTGGAGCACCAAAATTTACCTATCAACAATGCTCAGGTATGTGTGAACCTGCTTGTGAACCTGCTGTATTTGTGTGTACAAGATATATACATTATGATATAGTCCTCTAATTCTCCTTGCATATGTTCTACAACTAGGTGGTTTTTATGCATATCGTGTGTTCTTATATGAATTTGGCCCCTCTTGAGATTTGGTCACGCTCTGCCACTGCATGCTACTACCCTAAAAAAGAAAACATCATGCTACCCGTCCTCGAGCACCACGAAGATAACTTAATTAAGCTATACCCGCAAAAAGTTAAAAAAAACTTAATTAAACTCGTGATGCCTACAAATTTTCCTAAAAAATGATGCCTATAATTAATACAGACATCTGGGGAGGACGTTATCATTTATACTTGCCTTGCAGTGAGGTGGAGCCTGTGAACGTCGGGCCCGAGCGCCGTCGTGGACGCCGTCTCACCGGCGAGCTCCAGCCGCGTCCACAGCAGGCTCCCTGACCGGGTGACCGACACGACGTCGTACCCGCCTCCTTCGTGCCCCGCAGCGGCGCAGTCAACGCCCCACGGCATGGCTAATAGGAAGAGGACGAGGATCAGAAGGGGTAGACAATTAGCGGGCGCGGCCATCAGAGCACGCGAAGCCGATGCACTCTGCACCAGTGTGCAGATAATTGTAGACGAGCAGCTACCTACCGCGTACGCTGAGCTGCTGGAGTATAACTAAATAGACAGTGGCACTGCCGACCGGTCAATTAATCGGGCAGGGCCTCGGGAACGCGACAGGTACCCCCTACCCGATCGAGAGCGATATTTCCTTTCCTGCTCAAAACGGGTGAGGCGAAGACGGACCCCGCGTCCTTCCCCGTTGGGCGAAAATTGGACAGGTCGAACGATCAAACAAGAGAGAGACAGAGAGATTAGATCAAAGCAAATCAACAAGCGTGAACAAGCACGTACGTTTTTTTTGTAAGAAACAACAAGCACGTACGTAGGGCTGGACGCTCAGCGGGCTTTTCAGCTCGGCCCGACAGGGAAATAGGCCGAGCCGAGCAGCAAATTTTGGCCCGTTTTGCGACCGAGCCGAGCCTGTTTCTGCTCGGTCCAGCTCGGTGGCCCGTTTCGCAGCCCAGTCAATTTTTGTTTAGGGAATTTGCAGCCCAGTGTAAAGACATAGCAGTCTACACGAGCAGCCCAAGCCCACTACAAACCACCCCGAGTCCCCGACCACCTAGCAAGCGAGTGCACCCGACGTCGGCCTTCTTGGCTCATCTGCTCCCCAAATTCCCCTGACGCTCGCCACCACCTGACGCCGTCGTCCTCCTTGCCGCGACCAATGCTGGCGTCGTCCTCGCCGCGCCCGACGCTGGACATCTCGCTCTCGGCACCGACGGCGGACGCGCCCTTTCGTCGCCGCCGTTCGTCGCTCCACCGGCGGCTAGCACTCACGCTGCACGCACTCACGCTCACGCACACACCAGCGGCTAGCACGCACCGGCCCGCATGCACTGGCATTTACTGACTCACGCAAGCACACACGCCAGTAGCTAGCACGTATACTGCCCGCAAGCGGCCTCGACTTTTTTTTCTTTCCCGGATGATGTTGTTTTGCATATAATTTTTATTCACGAAAAAAATATTGTTTATACCTATTTATTTTTAATAATGTTAATAACATTAATTACCTCAGATAGTTTAAACGATGCTTTTGTCATGAATGCAAATGATATTCTCATCAAGGTAATGTTTATCTAAACATTTTGATATCTTATTTGCATTTTTCTGAGTTCGTATGAATTAGTTATGAATTTTCAAATTTTTGGTCAAACGGTCAAAGGGCATTCGAGGAACTTCGATGGAAAAAGCAAGGGCAAAACTGAATAATATATGGTTGTGTGCATCTCTCGATGATGGAGAGACCGGTGGTTATCTTTCTTTTTTCGAAAAAAAACTGCACACATACGCTGGCACTTACTGACGCACGCAAGCGCACACACTGCACCGGCACGCGCACGCACGAGCTGCTCAGGCTGGACCGAAGCAGAGACAAGACGAGCCAAGCCTCCAGTAAAGGCTCGTTCAACCAGAGCTCAGCTCATGGGCGAGCTAAATACAGGCTTGGACTGAACTCGGCTCGTGTCCAGCCCACGCGGCAGCGGCGACATGCTCGTGGGTCGTGCACACTGCACACGCAACACCAGCCAGCTAGCCTGGATAGCTCGTCCGTTAGTGATACTAGTGGACCCGTTGCGTCAAATGACGCAGAGACCCGTTGATTTCATGTTAGTGATGAAAATAAATTCATACTTTAGTTTTTTACGGGCAAGCACATATGGCAACAAATTTAATCTCTCTTACTTAGAAAAATGCAGGCTTTGTCTACAACAAAATGTACATACACATTTAAATTTTGTAGCATAGGGCTCTACTTAAAACAATATGAATGTAACAAATATAATCCCCTTTATTAGGAAAAACAGTATTTTGTTATCTATAATGAGATGTATATATACACATTCTAATTTGATAGCATAAATTAACATTCAAAATCATGCCGATGAAAATACGTGTATCTTTTTAATAATCTTCTGTCTGGGCAAACACGAATGCTAAGAGTTTGGATCCCTACACATAAAAAAGACACGCATTTTCGCATAGCCCCTTTTGTAAGGTCAAAAACTGACATGGCAAAAGTGGGTTGGACTGGGCACATGCCTTTATCAAAACCTCATTTCCTGCCTTGTATACGTTGTCAAATGCTATCCTTCAAATACGCAAAGACTTCTGTTCTTTCACTGTCCCACATTCACCGAGAGGCCCAGGCATCTTTCTTGCACCCTCGCCGCTATACGTACAAGTACATGCTACGTGTGTGCCTCTACATCGACACGTGTGCGCCTCTACTACGACACGTGCGTGCCTCTACATCGATCAGTATGTACGTACACTTTCGCGACCAGAATGACAACGCTACGTACGCTTCGACCAGGTGGGTCCCGACTGTCAGGCACTTCCTTGCCTGCGAAGATGTAGCTGGTGGGTCCCAGCAGTCAGGGGGCGAATCGTTTTGGGTTGTTTTATTTTTTGCCCGGACGCACTTCCTTGCGTGCGAAGATGTAGCTGGTGGGTCCCAGCAGTCAGGGGGGAACGTTTTTTTTCGCGAAATAGTGGTGGCCCGTTCGGTGGGTCCCTGCTGTCAGGTGGAGGAATAATTATTTTGCACGTAATAAGGAGGCACTTCCTTGCGGCCGTTCGTGGACCCAGCTGTCAACCTCTCCACGCACAGTACTCTTTCGATGGAAGTCAGTCGTTGACCACATTGACCACGCCGCGCCGAGAGCACCACGGCGGTGGACGACGGCGAGGCCTAGGAAGGGGACGATGCGAAGCCGGGGAAGACGCAGTAGTGGATGCCCACGCGAAGAGAAGTACGAGGGTGAGGCTGCCATCGCCGCAGAATAACAGGGGGTGTGAGTAAGTAGAGGGATGGCCTGGCTAGCGGCGGGAGTAGTAGGGGGCGGTGAGGCCTCCGCCGCATCACAGCCGGCCACGGGAGGCAGGAGCAGGAGGCACGACCAACGCTGGTTTGGGCAGCTGGAGCAAGAAGACCAGAGGTTGAAGAAGCACTACGGCCGTTGGATGGACATCGTATGGTCACTGGAGCTAGAATCGTGCATATTATTGACTAAGTTGACAAAGCCCTCCGTCCCCATCAACTTAGTAGGCCCACAAGTCAGCCTGCCACTATACTGGGTCCCAGCTAACAGGCGGAGTATTCATTTTTTTTGTGCGTAATAAGGAGGCACTTCCTTGCGTGCGAAGATATAGCTGGTGGGTCCGAGCTGTCAGCGGTAGTAACATGTTTTCACGAAATATAGAGGCCCTTTCGGTGGGTCCCTGATGTCAGGTGGAGGAATCATTATTTTGCGCGTAATAAGGAGGCATTTCCTTGCGTGCGACCGTGGACCCAGCTGTCGGCCTCTCCACGTACAGTCCACTTCAGATGCATGTCGGTCGTTGACCACGTTGACCAGGCCACGCCGAGAGAACCAGGGCGGTGGACGAAGGCGAGGCCTAGGAAAGGAACGATACGGAGGCAGGGAAGACTCGGCAGTTGTTTCCCACGCGGAGGGGAGTACGACTGTACGAGGGTTTACTAGTTCGTCTGCCGTCGCCGAAGAATAACAGCAGGTGTAGGTGAGTAGAGGGATGGCTAGGATAGCGATGGGAGTACGGTGGGGCGGTGAGGCCTGCGCGGCAGCAGAGCCGGCCGCGAGGAGGAGGGAGCAGGCAGTCCCGCCGGCGCTTGTTTGAGCGGCTCGAGCAGGAAGAGCAGAGATTGAAGAAGCACGACGGCCGTTGGATGGCAATCCAACAGTCACTGCTTGTGCGTCAACCTTTTTTTAGGAAAGCCTCAAATCTGTGGAAAACAGTATACAACCCATCTGCCATTATTTCTAATAATTTACAGCCCATTTTCTAATTCTAAAGGTTTTTTTGAGCCCATATTCTTTTTGTTAGCATTACAGCCCATACTGTGGCCACGGTTAAAAAATTATACGAAATTTTGCATATTTCGGTGCGGTTCGAACTGTTTTTAATCCCGAAATTTTGACTCACATTCAAACTGATTTTAAAAATAAATGTATATCAATATAAAATCCAACAAATTCTCCACGCATAAAAATTAATGTAATTTAAAATCTCGAAATAAAAAAAAGATATTTAAAACTAATTGTCGGTTTGATGTGTTTTAAAAATGTACAACCCATTTCTCATTACTGATGGGCCATTTTCTCGGCAAGCCGAATAAAAGCTCTCCTCGTCTTGAAAGATTTGCAGCCCAACAGGCCTGACAAAGCGACTTACTTGGCAAATCACAAGAAAACTGGGCTGTGGCAGTGGACCCAGCTGCCAGCCTTTCCACGTACAGTACTCTTCCGATGGAAGTCGTTCCATGACCACGTTGACCACGCCGCGCGGAGAGCAACACGGCGGTCGACGACGGCGAGGCCTAGGAAGGGGACAACACGGAGCCGGGGAAGACGCGGCAGTGGAAGCCCGCGCGGAGAGGACTACGAGGGTTCACTGGTTTGGCTGCGGTGTGAGGCAGCCGTTGCCGCATGGCCTGGCCCGTGATGGGAATAGTAGGGGGCGGTGAGTCCTCCGCGACAGCACAGTCGGCCACAGGAGGCAGGAGCATGAGGCACGACCGGTGCTGGTTTGGGCGGCTGGAGCAAGAAGACCAGAGGTTGAAGAAGCACTACGGCTGTTGGATGGACATCGTACGGTCACTGGAGCTAGAATCGTTCATATTGACTAAGTTGACAAAGCCCTTCGTCCCTGTCAACTTAGTAGGCCCACAAGTCAGCCTCCCACCAAGGTGGGTCCCAGCTAGCAGGGGGAGTATTCATTTTTTGTGCGTAATAAGGAGGCACTTCCGATGGGTCCGAGCTGACAGCGGGGGGGGAGGACATTTTTTCGTGAAATACGGTGGACCGTCAGGTGTGTCCCAGCAGTCAGGGGGCAAAGGTTTTTTTTAGCAAAATACGGTGGCCCATCCAGTGGGTCCCTGTTGTCAGTTGGAGGAATCATTATTTTCCGTGTAATAAGGAGGCACTTACTTGCTGCGGCCGTGGACCCGGCTGAAACTCTCCACGTACAATATACTTCCGATGGAAGTCGTTCCTTGACCACGTTGACCTCGCCGCGTTCCGTTGCATGCATGCATCCATGGGCGTGGTGCGTCCCCACTGTCAGCATCTCACGTACAGTCATCTTCTGATGACTCTCGGTTGTTGACCACGTTGACCACATCATGCCGAGCGCACCCAGACTGGAACGACCCGGAGATGGGGAAGACGGGGCAGTGGAGTCGCAGATGGAGAGAAGTGGGAAACTTCACTGGTTCGGGTGCGCGACAGCACAGCCGCGGTGCCACCCACGGGAGACAGGAGCAGGAACAGAGGTTGAAGGAGCACGGCTGTTGGATTAACATCCAACGGTCCAGCTGCTAGAATCATTTGTTGATTAAGTTGACAAAGCCGTGCGTACTCGTCCGCTTAGTAGGCCCACAAGTCAGTCACCAAATCTGACGGGTCCCAGCTATCAATGGGTTGAATAATTTTTTGCACAAAACAAGGAGGCACTTCCTTCCGTGCGAAGATACAGCCGGTGGGTCCCAGCTGTCAGGTGGAGGAAGCTGAAGGAAATATGCCCTAGAGGCAATAATAAAGTTATTATTTATTTCCTCATATCATGATAAATGTTTATTATTCATGCTAGAATTGTATTAACCGGAAACATGATACATGTGTGAATACATAGACAAACATATAGTCACTAGTATGCCTCTACTTGACTAGCTCGTTGATCAAAGATGGTTATGTTTCCTAACCATAGACATGTGTTGTCATTTGATTAATGGTATCACATCATTAGGATAATGATGTGATTGACATGACCCATTCCGTTAGCCTAGCACTTGATCGTTTAGTATGTTGCTATTGCTTTCTTCATGACTTATACATGTTCCTGTAACTATGAGATTATGCAACTCCCGTTTACCGGAGGAACACTTTGGGTGCTACCAAACGTCACAATGTAACTGGGTGATTATAAAGGAGTACTACAGGTGTCTCCAAAGGTACATGTTGGGTTGGCATATTTCGAGATTAGGTTTTGTCACTCCGATTGTCGGAAAGGTATCTCTGGGCCCTCTCGGTAATGCACATCACTATAAGCCTTGCAAGCAATGTAGCTAATGAGTTAGTTACGGAATGATGCATTACATAATGAGTAAAGATACTTGCCGGTAACGAGATTGAACTAGGTATTGGATACCGACGATCGAATCTCGGGCAAGTAACATACCGATGACAAAGGGAAGAACGTATGTTGTTATGCGGTTTGACCGATAAAGATCTTCGTAGAATATGTAGGAGCCAATATGGGCATCCAGATTCCGCTATTGGTTATTGACCGAGAATAGTTCAAGGTCATGTCTACATAGTTCTCGAACCCGTAGGGTCCGCACGCTTAACATTACGATGACAGTTTTATTATGAGTTTATGAGTTTTGATGTACCGAAGGAGTTCGGAGTCCCGGATGAGATCGGGGACATGACAAGGAGTCTCAAAATGGTCGAGACGTAAAGATCGATATATTGGACGACTATATTCGGACATCGGAAAGTTTTCGAGTGATTCGGGTATTTTCCGGAGTACCTGGGAGTTACGGGAATACGGGGAAGAGTATTGGGCCTTAATGGGCCTTAGTGGGAAGGAGCCAGGAGGTGGCACGCGCCCCTCCCAAGCCCAGTCCGAATTGGACAAGGGGTTTGGGGCGCGGCCCCCCTCTCCCTTCCTTCTCCACTTCCCTCCTTTCCCCCCTTCTCCTAGTTGGACTAGGAAAGAAGGAGTCCTACTCCCGGTGGGAGTAGGACTCCCCTTGGCGTGCCCTCCTCCTAGGGCCGGCCTCCTCCTCCCTTGCTCCTTTATATACGGGGGCAGGGGGCACCCCATGACACACAAGTTGATCTACGTGATCGTTCCTTAGCCGTGTGAGGTGCCCACATCCACCATATTCCACCTCGGTCATATCGTTGCGGTGCTTAGGCGAGGCCCTGCATCGGTAGAGCATCATCATCGAAACCACACCGTCGTGCTGATGGAATTCATCCCCGACACTTTGCTGGATCGAAGTCCGGGGATCGTCATCGAGCTGAACGTGTGCTGAACTCGGAGGTGTCGTACGTTCGGTACTTGGATCGGTCGGATCATGAAGACATATGACTACATCAACCGCGTTGTCATAACGCTTCCGCTTACGGTCTACGAGGGTACATGGACAACACTCTCCCCTCTCGTTGCTATGCATCACCATGATCTTGCGTGTGCGTAGGAAAATATTTGAAATTACTACGTTCCCCAACAGTGGCATCCGAGCCAGGTTTTATGCGTAGATGTCATATGCACGAGTAGAACACAAGTGAGTTGTGGGCGATACAAGTCATACTGCTTACCAGCATGTTATACTTTGGTTCAGCGGTATTGTGAGATGAAGCGGCCCGGACCGACATTACGCGTACGCTTACGCGAGATTGGTTTCACCGATATGAGCACTCGTGCTTAAAGGTGGCTGGCGGGTGTCTGTCTCTCTCACTTTAGCTGAATCGAGTGTGGCTACGCCCGGTCCTTGCGAAGGTTAAAACAACACCAACTTGACAAACTATCGTTGTGGTTTTGATGCGTAGGTAAGAACGGTTCTTGCTTAGCCCGTAGTAGCCACGTAAAATTTGCAACAACAAAGTAGAGGACGTCTAACTTGTTTTTGCAGGGCATGTTGTGATGTGATATGGTCAAGACGTGATGCTATATTTTATTGTATGAGATGATCATGTTTTGTAACCGAAGTTATCGGCAACTGGCAGGAGCCATATGGTTGTCGCTTTATTGTATGAAATGCAAACGCCCTGTAATTGCTTTACTTTATCACTAAGCGGTAGCGATAGTCGTAGAAGCAATAGATGGCGTAACGACAATGATGCTACGATGGAGATCAAGGTGTCGCGCCGATGATGATGGTGATCACGACGGTGCTTCGGAGATGGAGATCACAAGCACAAGATGATGATGGCCATATCATATCACTTATATTGATTGCATGTGATGTTTATCCTTTATGCATCTTATCTTGCTTTGATTGATGGTAGCATTTTAATATGATCTCTCACTAAATTATCAAGAAGTGTTCTCCCTGAGTATGCACCGTTGCGAAAGTTCTTCGTGCTGAGACACCACGTGATGATCAGGTGTGATAGGCTCTACGTTTAAATACAACGGGTGCAAAACAGTTGCACACGCGGAATACTTAGGTTAAACTTGACTAGCCTAGCATATAACAGATATGGCCTCGGAACACGGAGACCGAAAGGTCGAGCGTGAATCATATAGTAGATATGATCAACATATTGATGTTCACCGTTGAAACTACTCCATCTTACATGATGATCGGACATGGTGTAGTTGATATGGATCACGTAATCACTTAGAAGATTAGAGGGATGTCTATCTAAGTGGGAGTTTTTTAGTAATATGATTAATTTAACTTTAATTTATCATGAACTTAGTCCTGGTAGTATTTTGCAAATTATGTTATAGATCAATAGCTCACGTTGTTTCTTTCATATGTTTATTTTGATATGTTCCTACAGAAAATTGTGTTGAAAGATGTTAGTAGCAATGATGCGGATTGGATCTGTGATCTGAGATTTATCCTTATTGCTGCACAGAAGAATTATGTCCTTAATGCACCGCTAGCTGACAGACCTATTGCAGGAGCAGATGCAGACGTTATGAACGTTTGGCTAGCTCAATATGATGACTACATGATAGTTTAGTGCACCATGCTTAAACGGCTTAGAATCGGGACTTCAAAGACGTTTTGAACGTCATGGACCATATGAGATGTTCCAGGAGTTGAAGTTAATATTTCCAGCAAATACCCGAGTTGAGAGATATGAAGTCTCCAACAAGTTCTATAGCTAAAAGATGGAAGAGAATCGCTCAACTAGTGAGCATGTGCTCAGATTGTCTGGGTACTTCAATCGCTTGAATCAAGTGGGAGTTAATCTTCCAGATAAGATAGTGATTGACAGAATTCTCTAGTCACCATCACTAAGTTACTAGAACTTCATGATGAACTATAGTATGCAAGGGATGACGTAAATGATTCCCGAGCTCTTCGTGACGTTGAAATCGACGAAGGTAGAAATCAAGAAAGAGCATCAAGTGTTGATGATTGACAAGACCACTAGTTTCAAGAAAAGGGCAAAGGGAAAGAAAGGGAAACTTCAAGTAGAATGGCAAACAAGTTGTCACTCCCGTGAAGAAGACCAAAGCTGGACCAGAGCCTGAAACTGAGTTCTTACACTTCAAAGGAAATGGTCACTGGAAGCGGAAATGCCCTAAATATTTGGTGGATAAGAAGGATGGCAAAGTGAACAAGGGTATATTTGATATATAGGTGTTTGATGTGTGCCTTACTAGTGTTTATAGTAACCCCTGAGTATTTGATACTTGTTCGGTTGCTAAGATTAGTAACTCAAAACAGGAGTTACAGAATAAACAGAGACTAGTTGAAGGGGAAGTGACGATGAGTGTTGGAAGTAGTTCCAAGATTGATATGATCATCATCACACACTTCCTATATTTTCGAGATTAGTGTTAAACCTAAATAAATGTTATTTGGTGTTTGCATTGAGCATAAATATGATAAGATCATGTTTATTGCGATACAATTATTCATTTGAAGTTAAAGAATAATTGTTATTCTGTTTACATGAATAAGGCCTTCGATGGTTATACACCCAATAAAAATAGTTTGTTGGATCTTGATCGTAGTGATACACATATTCATAATATTGATGCCAAAAGATGCAAAGTTAATAATGATAGTGCAACTTATTTGCGGCACTGCCGTTTGGGTCATATCGGTGTAAAGCGCATGAAGAAACTCCATAAAGATGGAATTTTTGAATCACTTGGTTATGAATCATTTGATGCTTGCGAACCGTGCCTTTTGGGCAAGATGACTAAAAATCCGTTCTCAGGAATAATGGAACAAGCTACTGACTTATTGGAAATAATACATACCGATGTATGCGATCCAATGAGTATTGTTGCTCGTGGCAAGTATCGTTATTTTCTGACCTTCACAAGATGATTTGAGCAGATATGGGTATATCTACTTGATGAAACATAAGTCTGAAATAGTTGAAAGGTTCAAAGAATTTCAGAGTGAAGTGGAAAATCATCGTAACAAGAAAAATAAAGTTTCTATGATCTGATCGTGGAGACGAATATTTGAGTTACGAGTTTGGTCTTCAATTATAACAATGTGGAATAGTTTCACAGCTCACGCCACCTGGAACACCACAACGTTATGGTGTGTCCAAACGTCGTAACCGCACTTTATTGGATATAGTGCGATCCATGATGTCTCTTACTGATTTACCACTATTGTTTTGGGGTTATGCATTATAGACAACTGCATTCACATTAAAAGGGCACCATCTAAATCCGTTGAGACGACACCATATGAACTGTGGTTTAGCAAGAAACCCAAGTTGTCGTTTCTTAAAGTTTGGGGCTGCGATGCTTATGTGAAAAAGTTTCATCCTGATAAGCTCAAACCCAAATTGGAGAAGTGCGTCTTCATAGAATACCCAAAGGACACTGTTGGGTACACCTTCTATCACAGATCCAAAGGCAAGATATTCGTTGCTAAAAATGGATCCTTTCTAGAGAAGGAGTTTCTCTCGAATGAAGTGAGTGGGAGGAAAGTAGAGCTTGATAAGGTAATTTGTACCTTCTCCCGAATTGGAAAGTAGTTCATCACAGAAATCAGTTCCAGTGATTCCTACACCAATTAGTGAGGAAGTTAATGATGATGATCATGAAACTTCAGATCAAGTTGCTACAGAACCTCGTAGGTCTTCCAGAGTACGGTCCGCACCAAAGTGGTACGGTAATCCTGTTCTGAAAGTCATGTTACTAGACCATGATAAACCTACAAACTATGAGGAAGCGATGATGAGCCCAGATTCCACGAAATGGCTGGAGGCCATGAAATCTGAGATGGGATCCATGTATGAGAACAAAGTGTGGACTTTGGTGGACTTGCCCAATGATCGGCAAGCCATATAAAATAAATGGATCTTGAAGAGGAAGACGGACGTTGATAGTAGTGTTACTATCTATAAAGCTCGACTTGTCGCAAAAAGGTTTTTCGACAAGTTCAAGGTGTTGAATATAATGAGATTTTCTCACTCGTATCGATGCTTAAGTCCGTCCGAATCATGTTAGCAATTGCCAAATTTTATGAAATCTGGCAAATGGATGTCAAAACTGCATTCCTTAATAGTTTTCTTAAATAAGAGTTGTATATGATGCAACCAGAAGGTTTTGTCAATCCTAAAGGTGCTAACAAAATGTGCAAGCTCCAGCAATCCATCTATGGACTGGTGCAAGCATCTCGGAGTTGGAATATACGCTTTGATAAGTTGATCAAAGCATATAGTTTTATACAGACTTGCGGTGAAGCCTGTATTTACAAGAAAGTGAGTGTGAGCACTACAGCATTTCTGATAAGTATATGTGAATTACATATTGTTGATCGGAAATAATGTAGAATTATTCTGCAAAGCATAAAGTAGTGTCTGAAAGGAGTTTTTTTTTTCAAAGAAAGACCTCGGTAAAGCTACTTACATATTGAGCATCAAGATCTATTGAGATAGATCAAGACGCTTGATAAGATTTTCAATGAGTACATACCTTAACAAGATTTTGAAGTAGTTCAAAATGGAACAGTCAAAGAAAGAGTTCTTGCCTGTGTTGCAAAGGTATGAAATTGAGTAAGACTCAAATCCTGACCACGGCAGAAAATAGAAAGAGAATGAAAGTCATTCCCTATGCATCAGTCATAGGTTCTATAAAAGTATGCCATGCTATGGACCAGACCTATTGTATACTCTGCCCTGGTTTGGCAAGGGAGTACAATAGTGATCTAGAAATAGATCACTGGACATTGGTCAGAATTATCCTTAGTGGAATAAGGATATGTTTCTCAATTATGGAGGTGACAAAAGGTTTGTCGTAAAGGGTTACGTCGATACAAGTTTTGGCACTGATCCAGATGACTCTAAGTCTTAATCTGGATACATAGTGAAAGTGGGAGCAATTAGCTAGAGTAGCTCCGTGCAGAGCATTGTAGACATAGAATATTTGCAAAATACATATGGATCTGAATATGACAGACCCGTTGACTAAGATTCTCTCACGAGCAAAACATGATCTCACCTTAGTACTCTTTGGGTGTTAATCACATAGCGATGTGAACTAGATTATTGACTCTAGTAAACCCTTTGGGTGTTGGTCACATGACGATGTGAACTATGGGTGTTAATCATATACAGATATGAATATTGATGTTAAATCACATGGTGATTTGAACTAGATTATTGACTCTAGTGCAAGTGGGAGACTGAAGGAAATATGCCCTAGAGGCAATAATAAAGTTATTATTTATTTCCTCATATCATGATAAATGTTTATTATTCATGCTAGAATTGTATTAACCGGAAACATGATACATGTGTGAATACATAGACAAACATATAGTCACTAGTATGCCTCTACTTGACTAGCTCGTTGATCAAAGATGGTTATGTTTCCTAACCATAGACATGTGTTGTCATTTGATTAATGGGATCACATCATTAGAAGAATGATGTGATTGACATGACCCATTCCGTTAGCCTAGCACTTGATCGTTTAGTATGTTGCTATTGCTTTCTTCATGACTTATACATGTTCCTGTAACTATGAGATTATGCAACTCCTGTTTACCGGAGGAACACTTTGGGTGCTACCAAACGTCACAACGTAACTGGGTGATTATAAAGGAGTACTACAGGTGTCTCCAAAGGTACATGTTGGGTTGGCATATTTCGAGATTAGGTTTTGTCACTCCGATTGTCGGAGAGGTATCTCTGGGCCCTCTCGGTAATGCACATCACTATAAGCCTTGCAAGCAATGTAGCTAATGAGTTAGTTACGGAATGATGCATTACATAACAAGTAAAGAGACTTGCCGGTAATGAGATTGAACTAGGTATTGGATACCGACGATCGAATCTCGGGCAAGTAACATACCGATGATAAAGGGAACAACGTATGTTGTTATGCGGTTTGACCGATAAAGATCTTCGTAGAATATGTAGGAGCCAATATGGGCATCCAGGTTCCACTATTGGTTATTGAGCGAGAATAGTTCTAGGTCATGTCTACATAGTTCTCAAACCCATAGGGTCCGCACGCTTAACGTTACGATGACAGTTTTATTATGAGTTTATGAGTTTTGATGTACCGAAGGAGTTCGGAGTCCCGGATGATATCGGGGACATGACGAGGAGTCTCGAAATGGTCGAGACGTAAAGATCGATATATTGGACAACTATATTCGGACATCGGAAAGGTTCCGAGTGATTCGGGTATTTTTCGGAGTACCGGGGAGTTACGGGAATACGGGGAAGAGTATTGGGCCTTAATGGGCCTTAGTGGGAAGGAGCCAGGAGGTGGCGCGCGCCCCTCCCAAGCCCGGTCCGAATTGGACAAGGGGTTTGGGGCGCGGCCCCCCTCTCCCTTCCTTCTCCACTTCCCTCCTTTCCCCCCTTCTCCTAGTTGGACTAGGAAAGAAGGAGTCCTACTCCCGGTGGGAGTAGGACTCCCTTGGCGCGCCCTCCTCCTAGGGCCGGCCTCCTCCTCCCTTGCTCCTTTATATACGGGGGCAGGGGGCACCCCATGACACACAAGTTGATCTACGTGATCGTTCCTTAGCCGTGTGAGGTTCCCCCCTCCACCATATTCCACCTCGGTCATATCGTTGCGGTGCTTAGGCGAGGCCCTGCATCGGTAGAGCATCATCATCGTCACCACGCCGTCGTGCTGACGAAACTCATCCCTGACACTTTGCTGGATAGGAGTCCAGGGATCGTCATCGAGCTGAACGTGTGCTGAACCCGGAGGTGCCGTACGTTCGGTACTTGGATCGGTCGGATCGTGAAGACGTACGACTACATCAACCGCGTTGTCATAACGCTTCCGCTTACGGTCTACGAGGGTACGTGGACAACACTCTCCCCTCTCGTTGCTATGCATCACCATGATCTTGCGTGTGCGTAGGAAAATATTTGAAATTACCACATTCCCCAACAGAAACATTTTTTTCAGCTTAATAAGGAGGAACTTTCCTTGCGTGCGACCATGGACCTCGTGGGTCCCAGCCGTCAGGCTCTCCACGTACAGTCCTCTTCTGATGACTCTCGTTTGTTGACCACGCCGCACCGAACACAGCGAGGCGGTGGACGACGGCGAGGCCCCGGACGGGAATGACTCGGAGATGGGAAAACGTGGCAGTGGAGTCGCAGATTGAGAGGAGGAGAAGGGTTATAACTGGTTCTATTGCAATTCATATCAAACTCAGGTTCACAGGACACGTTCATATTCATAACCAACATTCACTATCAACAACTCAAAAGATTCATATATACACAAGCTCAGCATATCTATGCATCCAAATGATTGATAGATCACACGACAATATTCATACATAATTCACAAAAAGATTCAGATATACACATGTTCAGTATATTTATGCATCCAGATGATTGAGATCACAGCCAATATGATCCATGGACGAACTTTAATTACCTAGGCTACAGACTGGTAAGTGGTGTTCAATCAGAGGTACTTCTTGCTAAAATTAGTTCTTGTACGAGTAAACTTTTGAGTACATAAGAGGCAGCATAGACAATCTGAACTTTGCTTGTAGGTTTATCCTCAAATAGTGGCCTCGTGCCGAGGGAGGTTTGAGCAACTTGGCCACTACTTTCATCCAACTAGTTTACTGGCTCATCTTGGTCCTGTATCTCGCCAAAATTCTACATTGCAGACGAGAAAGGAGGCGATTAAGAAAATGAACCACCCAAATTTTTTGTGCAGTTCAACTGAAATGAAGCATCCTTGGCGTGCAGACTGATTAAGTGCCAGATGAATATGCGCATCAACCAACTTGTCTGGAATCTTTAGACTCCATGCCATATAGTTCGCTACCATATGTGCCGATAACCAAAAGGCACAAGTTGGGACCAAAGATTGGACTACGTTTTTCTGGGCTATGCACCAAGCAATATTTTTGGCGTTCACTCTCCTAATACTTGGAGTTTGACAATTGGTTGACGTCGGTTGATACTCGAATGAATATAGGAACTTCTTGTCAACATCGATGCTTGTCTGAGTGAACTTTGGAGTACATAGCAGCAGCATAAGTACCTGTCCATCTAATCATTTTGTGCAGTTCTACTGAAATCACCCGATGTAATGATTTGCCTGCGAGTTCAGGCTCCAAATTACTCCTTTATGAAATCGGCAAACAGTAGCACAATACCAAATTACCAATACATATGACAGGCACAATAATCAGGATAAAGACCAGTACCAACCTATGTGAGGTAGCATATCAATTGCTATTTCCTTTGACTGGAAGACGAGATAAGCCAAGCGACTGACAGCAAAGGAAGAAAGCAAGCGGAGATTAGCGAATGACAGGAAAGGACGGAAGCTGTCGAGGCAATGAAGCACCCAAAGTTTTGTGCAGTTCCACCAAAATCGAGCATCCCTGTTGGCACATATATTGAGAGAGTGAGATTACTGTAATAGTGGGACTAGTTGATGAAACATACACTAACAAATAGAAGCACCCTCATTATCTTAATGGGTAAAGTTAGCAACATAGTAGTCTTGCTTAAAGAGAGGTATTAGTTTATTTAATCAGTGCCAATTAGCTCAACTCAACACTCAAAGCATTGCCATTTACCATAGGTTGCAAAACTTAAAAGTGCAAAGATAAAGGAGTTTCTCATGACAGTAGCACGATACAAATAGAGGTGACATCAAACTAATATGGATGAAGACCTTAGGCCCGTACCAACCTGAGAAAAAAAGCTTATTCATGTAGTCCCATAAGAGATGATAAAGCACTCACTAGAATCACACAATAGTATATATTTTTGTGCACTTCAAATGTATGGTTGAAATCACTCTTGTTTACCAGTGCTGAGATTATATCGAAAGATTATCAAGAACTTCCAGCAGAGTTAAAGCACTGGCTGGGATACAATTCATTGTATTGTCTTGTGTAGTTCCACTAAAATGTATGATTGGCACAACATGATCCCTGTTTGCACAAGTAGAAACAAGGTGAAACCTTCATTAGCTTAGTGAGAAAGGATAGGAAGACATTAGCATATTATTCAAACAGTAGCATCAAATTCATGATGGACAATACACAAAACATTGCCTCATTGAACCAGTGGCAATAAATTGACATGCAAAACAATAGCACTATTATGTCATGACACTAATAATATTCCCTCACTGCTCCACCACATGATTCACCTCCATAGACAAACATTCACACGTACATGATTCAGCATAGGGTCCTACTAAAGATTTGTTTAAC
Organism: Triticum aestivum; assembly: GCF_018294505.1. Lineage (NCBI taxonomy): Eukaryota > Viridiplantae > Streptophyta > Magnoliopsida > Poales > Poaceae > Triticum > Triticum aestivum. The sequence continues at coordinate 600,723,545 of NC_057801.1, forward strand.
TCCAATAGGAAAATTAGGCAGTAATAAATTAGTGGTACTTAAGTACTCCTAATTAATTAAGTGAGACAGCAGAAGTGGAAGGGCTCCCTGGAGGATCATCTCACATGTAAGGTAGTCATTGCCGGAGCCCTTGAATAGCCTCGACTGAGGCCTCTGGCTTCAGCAAGATCGCCTAGGCACTATTTATTCTTCTTCTTCCTCCTCTTCATGCTCTGTTTCTCTTTCTCCTCACCAGTTGGTGAAACCAAGTACATGATTGGCCTTCTAATTCAGAATTAGTTTTGTCAGTGAGGGAGTACAAGTGTACTAGTAAAAAACAACATTATTTTATCATGACAGTCGGAAAATAGAGATGAACACATGCATTAAATATCATTCTTACCTAAAGGAAGGTTATGGCGCCAATATGGATGATGAGGATTGGAACACAGATCTCCCTTTGTGCAGTTCCACCAAAATGAACCAACTATTCCATCTGACATTCCAGTTAAACAGCACAAAAGTCACTTCTTTTAAGAAGAGTTTTGTGCAGTGCACCAAAAGGCACAACAGCAACCAGGTGAATTGGATATCCCTGTTTGCACAAAAAGGCACAGAGGAAACAGTCAGAGTCTCAAACAATTACAGGCAAAAACATTTGGCTAAACTTGTTAGAGTCTCAAACAATTACAGGCAAAAACAGTGGCATGGCTTCATTTTTACCAGGGACATTATATTAAGAACAGCTAAGGCTGCGTTCGGTTCACGGGTTTGGTGCAGGATTTTCGTAGGAACACGATTCCTACGGTATTCTTTCCCTTCCAACCGTTCGGAACACGGGAAAGGTGAATAGTGTTTCATACGAAAGCTGGTCTGGTAGTACTGATTCCATCGGATTAGAAACATCCACGCACTGCTCATTTTCTGGGCGGAAGCCCAAGGCAGGCGCTCGCTGCCATGCGTTAGATAGGATGCTGTGCTGTGTTTGCCCGAATAAAAATCAACCTATGTGTGGTACGTGAGGTGAGGACAAGAGTAGTCACTGTGCAGCTGAATAAACAAATAGCATCTCATACTGCCAAGCATGCTACTCTAAAAAAACAAATCTGTACATTTCGTAGTCCATCCAAACACATTCTCTTGAGAGTTTCCTCCGGTTCGCTGTTCCATAGTTTTATACCTACATTCCTTTCCTATTCCTCTATTTTCATCAAGACCTATGTTTTCTGCCCCTTTATTCCGACCGGAGCCTAAATATTTGGTATAAGGGCATGGGACAGTGGGTGCACCCGCAGTACAACACCATGTACGTAAACAGGGGCATAAAAACATCGAAGAAACATATCTGGGTTGGTCCCATTTTTGTTCACTCTAGCCACCTACTCCTATGTGTGGATAGCAAATCTAGTCCTGGTTATACCACTGTGTACAACGTTACCCCTATATTTCCCTTTTCGACCAAGAGACCGGTTGGATGACCAGTATGTACTACTTTCATCCCCTTTCCTTCCTGTTTGTACCAAGTCCGATGTACATACTAAATTCCCGCACCCCCACTTTATTTCAATGACAAGTATTTTCGGACAGAGGGAGTACAAGATTCCACTCCATGAAGTAGCTTTACCTCTAACAATAGAAAAAAAATAGGTGATGTTGGACCATCCGATCGAGAGGGGCTGAGAGGTAGAAAATGATGCACATGCAGCGACGTAGCGAGCTGGGGAAGTAGAGCTAAGGCGGTTTCGAACGAAGATATACCTGAAGGTCGTCGGGATGTGGATAGGTGGGCGGCGGGAGGCCGGATCCGCCCAGAGGCAACGACGAAGGGATCGGAGGACCTCCCGCGCCGGCGCTCGGCCAGAGATAATGGTGCGGCCGGCAGTGGGTCTCCTCCCTCGCTGTCGACGACGGCCTAAACGCTGCCCCTCCCCCCTTCATCGGCGGAGGGGGATACGTCCGGATCTGTAACCAGCGGTGAGGATAGAAAGCCAGTGTTTTTAGAAGGGAGAAAGACAGTGTTACTACCCCTATCTTGTTTAGATCTGGAGAGGATGAGAGTGTGTGAATAGAGCAGCCCTAGCAAGAAAACGTGGAGGCTCCGACCTATATATAAGTAGTGGGGTAGTTTTCCTTTTTCACTCCATCAAAACAATCGTTTAAAATTGTGTACTACTACATGCCAGGTCGCGGTTTTTTTAGTTGTTGATTGTTTTTTGAGATAGCTACCCGCTTGTTCCAAGTGGTGTTACGGTGCGCCAGGTCATACTTTGTATCATTCAAGTCTGGTACTACAAGCCCCTCCATGAAATGAACAACCACCCCCTCGTAAAAATTGTGAACAAGCCCACGGCTAAAATTAGCGGAAACGTGGGTTGCCCCAACATGCATTATTATTTATATTTTCTACTCCCTCCGTTCCTAAATATAAGTCTTTTTTATTAGCCACACCTAAGACAAGATTTTTTTATTAGAAGTGAACCCCACATGTCATAGACACAAAAATTGTGGCAAGATTCCCTTAGGCAAGCCAAAGTGTGTCTAACAATTTCAGCAACTCAGGTTAGGCAAGTGTGGCAACTGTGGGAAAAATAATGTGGCAACATAAGACAAACATAGTCACAATCCAAACAGCCCCGTGATTTTTTGTGACATGCATGAAAATTTGGTTAGTTAAATTTATAGTCAAAATTTGGCAAGGTGCATCAAATCAACACATGCAAGTACCAGAAGGAAAGTCACGGCATACATGCATGCGTTGTACTTCCTCCCTTTCCAAATATAAGTCTTTTTAGAGATTGCAACAAGTGACTACTCCCTCCGTTCCTAAATGTAAGTCTTTTTAGGGATTCCACTACAAACTACATACGGATGTATATAGACATATTTTAGAGTGTAGATTCACTCATTTTGTTTCGTATGTAGTTCATAGTGAAATCTCTAAAAAGACTTATATTTTGGAACGGAGGGAGTACATACGAAGCAGAATATGTCTACTCCTACATACGAAGTAGCCCATTTGAAATGTGTAAAAAGACTTTTATCAAGTGCAGTGCTTTGATGTGTCACGTCAACTCGTACAAGACCGAGAAATTTGATTACTATGACGCCCTCTCCCTCGCGGACTGAGCTCCGGTGCCTTAACTGCACCTGCCTTTGGCTGCATGACAGATGGGCCAACCACCTGTTGGGCCCACCTGTCATGGACACAAAGGTAGGAGCAGTAAGTAGAAGCTTTCGCTACACGCTATCCCTCCCGCAGGAGGTGGACGAACATGCAGTAGTGGATTCAATACTGTAGAAGTAGGAGTAACATCATTGTTCGTCTTCTCGAAGAGGCGAAGAGGCAAGAGCAAACCGAACGTGGCAGTTGCGAACGCTCGCGTGGTGCGGTTCCTTGGAGTACTAGCCAGGCTCTTGCATGAGCCAAAATTGCTATTGTTTAACAATTAAACTCCATTATCCATTGGTTGATACTCACTCTGCATAGGTCCACGCGCTTAGCGCCGTTTCCTCCTGGGGTCACCAATGTTTATTTGCTAATTAATAGCATTCCATGCAATGAACTAGCCATTGCAAGTCATTAAAAGCATGCACACCTCTCATCTCTTATTGATTGATACGTATGTCAAGAAACAAGAAACAAGTTAGAAGTTAATGCACCGCGCCTGAGTGTTTTGGGACTATTTGGTTTTCGTAAGATGACTTACACACCTAGACAGAGGGAGTAGTATAGACCTGTAAACCGGAAAGGAGTATTTGCCTTTATAGAGATTTCAACAAGTGACTAGACTTCGGCTAAAAAAACAAGTGACTAGACTACACCGTGTGCAGTACCCCCTCCCTTCCGGTTTATAGGGCTCAAATCTCAAATCTCATGAACCAAGGCATTTTGCGATTGGAGGAATGTATCTCGTACTTTACAAAACTACCCTAATTAAACTCATGCATTAATTACGTAGTTCTCTCATTTTCCTCTCCGCCTTGGTCGCGGTGCACAATATTGAGAGAGTGCTTGGATACGTTTTAGTCACATGACTAAAAGTAGTGGGACTAAAACTTGTTAGTCTCATCCATGCTTGGATCCAAATACTAAAGAGACTAAAATCAAGTTAATGACATTTCAAAGCATCCAGGCCCGCGTGCCATCCACCAAATCACAGCAAGGTGCTACAGTCGAGACTCACCTGTCACCCCGGTGTGGCCGTCATGACCCGTCATATCACAAAACCCACACCTTTACCAGCAGTGATAAGGTGGCCTCCAAGTTGGACTGGACGAAGCAACCATCATTTCACTGGAATGCTCGTTCAAGCCCTTTCTTCCCTTTCTTGAAGAAAACCTCACTCCAGGCTACTCACTTCTGCCATTTTTCTTCTCTACCGACGAAGGAAAGGTGGGCAAATCAGTTATGCTGCTATATTTTCATTCCAATAATCTTCTTTTTCCGAAGCACCGACCGATTCTCACATCCTATTCTTTTCCCGTTTTCATTGCGACTGTGGTTTCCTTTCGATTGCTTTTTGTTTGTCAGTTCATTGATGGATCCTGGAGCACTAGGCAAAGAGTTGCCGGCGAACAACCCACTGGAGACAGCGATCTCCAGGAAGCGAGCACCGACCAACGAGTTGACCATGTTGGCGGGCCAACCCATGGAGACGAAGAACTCCAAGAAACAAGCACTGGCCAAAGAGTTGAGGACGTTGGCGGACCAACTCCTCAAAGAAAGTTGGAAGAACAGCAAGGGCCCCACCGTGCCTACCCCAGGAACTCTGATTGCCACCTATGTGAGGCTCAAGACCGAGTTTGAGGAGATAGTCACCGTTGAGAAGCAGTATTCCCCTGGCAAGGTGATGGCCCCCATCGAGGACGAGGAGATGGCCCCAGGAGGGATGAGATCCCCCGGTGAGTTGCACAAGGTAAAAAATAATGGCTTATTACCATAGTTGTGGTTTTTGATTATTTGAATGTTCTTGATTTTTGATTATTTGCAATGTGCTTGCTAATATGTTAGGGTTGTGCAGGTGCTGGTGTTTGTCCTTGATGATTCCGATGTCGTGGCCCGTCCTGTTGGCATCGCCCCGGAGATCGATTCCGATGCCGATGTCCATCCTGTGGACATCGCCCCAGAGATCGATTCCGATGTCGTGGTCAGTCCTGTGGACATCGCCCCAGAAATCGATTCCCATGCCGCTGTCCGTGCTGTGGTCATTGCCCGAGAGATCGATGACAAGAAATGGTTGGTCGCGCTAATCCTTCAGGGTAGTTTGCACTGCCTTGTGTTTAATTACCAGAACGATGCGTGTTATCAAACCATCTTAGGGCTAGTGCACTGTCTTGTGTGGGCGGATCTTGCTACTTTTGTTTGATAGTGAATCATGCGATGAATCATGCGAACCCTCTCCGAGTTATGGAAACAGATGTATCCTCACCAGCTTTTGATGTAATATATGGCATGCTTAGATGTAAGTTTGAACTGTTTATCATATCATCAAGGCTTGTTTGATGATTCTTGGTGTTAGTAGATTAGCTACTGTGCGAGCTATAGTACTTGCAAAACACTCCCCAAAGAAAAACATTGGGGCTGATGAGCTCGTGGTACGCTTATACTTATCCCTTGTCGATCGACCAATAGCCCTAGCTCCTAAAATTGTAGGGTTAGCGATCGATCAGACAATAGTCGACATACATTTAGGCCTCATTTGGTTCATAGGGTAGGAAAATCATAGCAAAAGTACAGAGAACGTGCAACACAAAATCATAGCAGTGCAGAGACGTACTCCCTCCATTCCAAAATAGATGACCTAGGCGGGCTAGTTTGGCCTAGTGGGTTTCAGTGATATGACGTGGTACAGTGCCGTCCAGTCTTCGCCTGTGGTAGCAGTATTGCGGGTACAGTAAGTTTTCTTGAAGCGGAATTCAACGAAGTCATGATGGTTCCTTCGTCCAAATAACTTACAATGGGAAAGGTTGGGCCTGCAATACGATCGGGGTAGACCAGAATAATTTTGTGCATGGCAGGTGGACCAGGATGGTCGACGTCCCACATGTCAGTGAATGAAGGCATTCTTTCCGATATAGAGGATGAGCAACGAGTATTCATTGTTTATTTTTGATGAAAGCTATTGTCTCCACTGTTACTCCTTGACTTTGCCAATGCCTCTCTCTCCTCCACATAAGCGGGGACTACTTGATATGCATGCAGCGGGCAGCTGGCGTCTTGAGGGGCCAGGGTGGTGAGAGCGGGCTACGGAAGCGGTCCGGACTCCAGCATGGCCCACCTCACTATCACCATATATTTCTTGGAGTCCGTGCACGGCGGGCGGGCGATCTCTTCTCCTGTCCCTGTTTCTCTCTTCTCAGCCGACGCTCGCTAAGCGATTAGATTTCGGCTATCGACTGTTTATTCAATTACGGTCCCACATGTCAGTGAAATTGCAAGACAACACGTGTCCCCTCAGGTGAGCGGCGTGCAAGCCGGACTATCGGGGTTGCGACGCGTACGAGTCGTAAGTGTGCCGCCTTTTCCTTTAGAACATGCGAAGCGTAACATTTTCGCGTGATCGATCGATAGAAATCCAGAACAAAATGACGAGGGCGATGCTTTCCCGCTCGTTAGGCGGGCTAGTTCGAGTGATATGACGTGCTACAATGCCGTCCACTTGCTCCATTTTTATGTAAGCAAGAGTTTACACTCTTACGCTGGAGGAGTGCGAAACACCGCGGATCTGATTTTGATCGAGGGATAATTGTTCCCTGCAAAATAATGGAGGATCCGGCTCAAAAATAATAATGGAGGATTGTTAGCGATTATAGCATGATAGTTAGGGCATCTCCAGCGCTGGCCCACAAATTTACACCGGCATCTATCCGAGGACACTGATGGATGCCATCCGATGTTGCCCGCATACCTTTCGACAACTATATGAACTAACCGGCCAAAATTCGTGCAAACAAAGCAAATTTCAAATTAACCGGATGAAATTCACTACATTTCGAAAAAAATTCCTACAAACTGGACGAAATTCATTACATATTTCGCACAAACCATACTAAACCTAATATAAACCTAATCTAAACGATCGTCGGTGCCCGACCACCATGTCCGGCCATGAACTGGAGAAAGTCGGCCATTGCCTTTGCCTCCTCCTCATCCGCCTTGATAACCTCCTCCTCCGGCCGGAGCACAAGGTTATGAAGATTTCCGCCTCCATGTTGCCGTCAAGCGGCTAATCGGCCGCCGATGTTTTACCCCACCAAGCTTGGCGTCGATTGAGTGGAGTAGCGGTGGCCTTCCCGGGACCAGAGCGGCGGCGACTTACCGTGTACTACTCTACCTCGCTGCCGGCTGCGCCCGCGCACGCGCGCTGGCTTCGTGGTCGCGGCGGTGGAGGGCGGCCCAGGGGGTGCCGGCGATCTCCTTCGTTTGCTCCTGCGACAGTACGTCGAAGAGAGCTTTGGAGCGCGCCCGGAGCGGAGCTGCTGATGTCCCTCGTCTGCTCCTGCGATAGTACGTCCAAGAGAGCTTCGGAGTGCCAGGAGGCCATGGTTGAAGTGGTGCCGACAGAAGGAAGGGACTAGAGGAGAATAATTGTGGGTCTTTGGCTATGGCTGGGAGTTGGGGCTCAAGTTAATATAGAGGGCGAATGGCAATGAGCCGCGGCAGACGGATGGACAACTGGCACCGGAGTAGGTTCGTCGGGCGTGAATGCGGACGCTGCTTCAGTGACTTAACTGCAGATGCGTTTGGGTTACTGACATGTGGGCCCAACGGGCATCTGGTCCGCATGTCAGTGACACACCAATTGCACCTGCAGTTAAGTCCGGTGAATGCGGCATTGACATTCTGGAGAGATGGTGACCGTTTTAGGCGGGAAGCGCGCGCTAGCGATGGAAGGGGTTTCGGTGTGCAGTGGCACTAAGATCGGTCGCTCGCGATAGTACATACTCCGTACCATACTACCATAGTACCCTCTCTAGCTTAGGCTATTTTATAGATTGTCGTTGTGATGGACGATATACATGAGCAAGGCGGTCTAAGTATGACCGTTGGTGTTGAACCAGGTGAATACATGCTCAGCGTTCGCGTAGGCCTCCATCAAACGTCTAAACAGTAATGTCAGGCACCGCCGGGGCGCACAGGTGATGGGCTCGCCGTTTGCGTTGCGCCATGAGCAGGACTTTGATTTAGAGGGCGACGTGCATGCATTAGCATGCTTTGACAGCGTGAGCATGAGTGTCTGACGCGAAGTATTTCATTTTCATTTGGCTGACAAGGGTGCGTTGCAGCGACGAGTCCGTGGTTTGATTCCCCACATACGCATAATTTTGGTTTTTACAGTATTTCTTTCTCCATTCACAGGTAGGCCCGCGTAGATAGATAAAGAACACGAGCTGATGAGGCGCATGCGGACTGTTTGACTGGTCAACCATACAAATACAGAGCTATACACTGAGCCAGCGACCGTATAATCACCATATCTCGTATACAATGATCAAAGTGAGCTATCAAGACAAGTTCGATGACCGCCAATGCATTTTACTCGGTAATAAATGACCAGGATTGAAGGGGAATCCTAATTTGCTTCGTCTTCTGTCCTTGAGCTCTTGACAAACCAACGCACTATACGGTTCTCCGGCCACTCCACCCCAGAGCTCTCACCTAGCGTCGTTCATGCCACCGCGCCGCACACTAACCGGTAAGGCAGCGATGGCATCCCGCCGCGCCGAGTTCCTCGCCGCCCAGGAATGCACACAAAATGGTAGGGAAGCGATGGCATCTCGCCGTGCCGAGTTCATCGCCGCTCGCGACCTCACAACTATGTGGGAGGAATTTGAAGATGCCAAGGCCGAATGGGCGGTAGAGCAAGAGGCGGCCAAAGCCGCACAGAGGGAGCGGAAAATTCAGAAAGCACTCAAGAAAAGAGAGGCCCGCCGCCGCAAGAAATAAAAGGACGCACGCACTGCTGCGGAGAGGTCGGCGGAGATCCAAGCACGGTGGGGTGTCGTCGACAAAGCCGGAAGGAGAACGACGGCGTCTGGCCAGCATGTGAGAAATAGTAGTACTAGTAGTTAGTGTGTGTATCTGTGTCTGAGTACGAGCATGTACCAGTACTGCTAGTTACTACTGTAGTTTTTAGAGCAAATTACCAGTACATTAGCCTAGACTAAATGGAAAAATTCCTATCCTATGCATCAAATGGCATCTCTTTCTCTATAGGAATTGAGATGCATGTCATCTCACTTCCTATGATTTTCATATTCCTATCCTATGAACGAAAGGAGTCCTCTGTTGGAGTAAATGTTGTAGCTAGCAGTACTGCTGGTACAGTAGTTTTCTTCAAGAATCGGAATTCAACGAAGTCATGATGGTTCCTTCGTCCGAGCAACTTCAAAGTGGGAAGTGGGCCTGTGATTTGATGGCTCATTAGTCATTGTTACTGTGGCGCGACGACCTGGGTGACTCTCCCTTGGAGTTCTGTGTGCATGGCAAGTGGACCAGGATGGTCGATGTCCCACATGTATTCTTTCCGATATCGAGGAGGAAGGAAACCGCGTGGTATAGTATCACTGCTGATTGGTTCGCAAAAAAATAGTATCACTGCCGATTTATAATTATTTTTTATTTCTGATGAATGCTAGCGTTTCAACTCTTACGACGAAGGGTGCCAAACACGGCACATGCTAGATGTCCCACACGTCAACGAAAGGAGTGGGACATCAACAGGGTGGTAGAGCCCAGCGTATAAAAAAACAGCGTGGTAGAGCGTCTCCACTTCTTCCACTTCTGGGTCGGAGACCACACGTAGTAGTACTTAGTGGTATGAATGATACAAAGTGCGACATGGAGAGAAAGACACGTCTAGTTGGAAGGTCTCGGGGCATACACATAAACAAATATAAAAATTAATATGTGCCTCCAACTAATATAGTAGTAGTAGAGTACTTAGGCACGTACTCCATAACATCACCGTGCATTGCACGTACAACATTTAGTGGTAGTACGTAGTAAGAGACAAATGCCGCCCAAGATTTCCCTTCTCGGCCTACTTTTGGGTGTTTGGTAGAGTGTATGGAGGGTGCATGAGTCCACACTAGTTTAGCACAAATACACTAGAAGCATGCATGAAGAGAGCATGCATGAAGAGGGGTGTTGAGTTGAGCATGCATGAAGAGGGAACAACTATGCTGAGACGAGAACGCAACCAAACACACCCTGTATGCCACGCATGTTCATACCATTTGTGCATTTCTACTTCACTTACTGCACTACATTACTCAGGTTCGTACGTCCACTCCTGGGTACATGTCCATCTCGTAGTTCCAGTGCCACGTGTTCTTCATATAGATGGAACGATCGTTGCATAACACGTGCGCCTTGATGCTAGATGTCTCGCGTGTTGGCAAAAGGATGAACAAAGCTCACGTAAAAAACATAGAGTGGAAGAACATAGATTCCGGACGACCGAGAAGGAGCAAGGAACCTCGTGGTGGAGAGTCTGCACTCATAATATTTAATATTATTCAGCGATATAAAATTAACCAATCATCTCCACAGTGGACTGGAAGAGTACGAAACACGGCAGCCCAGTGTAGTTACATCATACTAGTACATGGCTAACCCACGCTATCACCATATTTCTTGGCTTCCGTGCGACATCTATCTCTAGTAATCTAGCAGCCTATATCGCTTCTCCCTCCTCGTCTCTATCAAAGTGCGGCGGGCTGGCGTTTCTGCCGTCTATTGAGGTCGGTTAACTATCACATGTTAGCGACATGCCAATAGCATTCTAAAAAAATTCCTTTCACGTTCCATTTTCAAAAAGAAAAAAATCCTTTCACGTACGAATTTGCCTATATGCTTTGAGCAACTTGCATGTCCTATACTGCTCCTGTTTGATACTCTAACTTAGCTAGAGGTTAGACTAACTCATGACTAACCCTGAACTAACTGTAGCCAAAGAGGTGTTTGGGTGACAGGGTTAGATTGACAATAAATGCACTTCTTGGAGAGAGAAAAGTGATTTTTCAATGGTCACAATGAGAACTATCTCCAGTTAGCACCTCTTGGGTGGGATAGTTTTTTTGGTGGGTTCGGTGCAACTTGCTCCAATTTAAACCCTCGTGCTTGGATACTTTAGGGCTATTTGAGACCCAACTAGCTCAAACTAACTCTAACCCATGGGTCCAAACAGGGCCTATGGCCAGTCTCGACGCGGAGCAGTCGCGTGCACCGGGAAGCTGCGCTCTCTCGGCTGTCGCGCCACTTCAAAGCCGGCGCCAGTGAGGTGTCGCCTCCGCTCTGGCCGGGCATTAATGCGGCACTGACGCTCCAGGGCGACACTGACCGTTTCACGCGGGAAGCGCGCGCTGGCAAGGGAGTAGGTTTTGAACCATTTCAGGTGTAGTAGTAATGGTAGTTTGCAAAACTACTCAATTATTGCACTCAGTTTCCTAAGAAATTGTGGTAAAAAACATTACTCCACAGCCCGCTTCCCTTCTCCTTCCTGCTCGTGATTTACGTGGCCATGTTAACATGGTTGTGTCAAAAAAATGTCACTTCCTGCTCGTGATTTGCGTTATATAATTACAAGCAAGATTCTCGTGCATTGCACAGAACATCAATATGCATTTTTTTACAAAACACCTATCATTATTGACCCATGCAGGAGCAATCCCATGTGTAAAAACTAATGATATCTCGAGAATTTTATCGGAAAACTGGTATCTCGAGAATGTCATCGAAAAAATGAAAGATGAGAGATAAGGCGAGGAGGAGTGGAGCGTGGTGGTGACTGGTGGTCGGAATGGGCGGAGGCATGGGGATGGACGGCACCGGTAGGCGGCAGTGGCCACCATGCATGCTAGATTGTTCCAGAGACTTATTCCTTTTTAATTGCTGAGCAATGAGGTTGCGGGAGATAATGATGTGGAGAGAGGTGCGGGTATCTTTTGTAAAATTATCATAGTTTGCTTCCTATCCGTCGGATATAGATCATACGGTCTGTATTACAAGATGGCAGGCACACCATCATCGCCAACTCGTTTTTTATAAGGGTAAAGGTGATAAGTTTGCTGACTACTAAAGTAAAGTGGAATCTGTCCATGTTATGCAAGTAAATAAAGGTGATTGTTTATCATACGGGTAAGGTTGGATGAAGGGTGGTAGGAACAAATGCTCTGCCTAGAGCATGTGTGTGTGAGATGGAGTCTTAGTGTGTGTGTGGTGTGTGTGTACATGTGTGTGTGTGTGTGAGAGAGAGAGAGAGAGGAGAGAGAGAGAGATGGAGTCTTAGTTTGTGTGTGTGTGAGAGAGAGAGATGGAGTCTAAGTGTGTGGGGGTGCGTGCATGTGTGTGTGTGTGTTTGTGTGTGTGTGTGTGTGTGAGAGAGAGAGAGAGATGGAGTCTTAGTGTGTGTGGGGGGTGCGTGTGTGTGTGTGTGTGTGTCGCGGGGTCCTCTGTGGCGGATGTAATTTAAGTGTGCATGGCTTCATCATAGAGAGGTGATGTGTATGGCAGAGGCCACCAACGATGGGGTGCGAGAGAGAAAATGCCCGTAGGGAGGGAAGAGAAGATGTGTGCGTGTGAGAGGAGTCGACATCGAGAGAACGTGTTTGTTCGAGAGACACCAAGGAAGACTACTATATATCGATGGTGCATGTAGGCGGGAATTAAACAAAGGGATGGTCTTATTGGTTTCGGGGATATAGGGGAAGAGTGAGAGGCGCACGCAGGGGGGGTAGCTAGAAGGAGATTGTTAAGTGTGAGTGTGTGTTTTGCCCATCCAGGCAGAAGTTATGTGCACAAAAGAGGAGAACGATTCGATGTGGCGTTAGGATTGAGGGTAATTAACTACGTATGGAGACATAGAGACCTTGAACGTGCATGTGTGAGAGGTATACATGTATACGTGGGATGTGTGTGTGCGCGCGCGCATGATCGAGATAAAAGAAAGAAGACATAAGTCCTACGATCAACGACATGGGAGAGACGGATCGGTATGACAATATGCATGCATGTGAGAATGCACGGAAGAAGGCCCGACAATTGAGCATGTGTTTTTGTCTTAAGAGATAGTGGCGTGGGCTGGAGCATGCATCTATGGCGAGCAGAGGGGGTGAGGCGCAACGATTGTGCAAAAGAGATCAATCTATAAATGCATATGTATGGATAGGCATATATAGTGTGGGTGATAGGAAGCAAGACTCCGTGCGAGAAAGAAATGTTGACGGAGAAACTACATATAGATACAAAGATGGAGATGCTAGCTAGAGAGACATCCATTAGTTTGGGTGTCGGAGATGACCGTCGGGTGGTTCAAAGGGTGAAGTTATATGTGTGTGAGAGGGCACTTGACTGCATGTAGAGAGAAACATATGTAGTGTGCGTGATAGGAATCAAGAGTGAGGGCGGGAAAGAAGGTTGATGGAGAAACAGATAAATAGAAAGATAAAGATGCTAGCTAGTGTGCGCTAGAGATAGGAGTCGAGTGGATCAGAAGGTTGGTTTATGTGTGTGGGTGTGAGAGAGATAGAGAGAGGGTGCATGTGAGTCACATACAAACAGATATCAGAGAGAAATGAGATCCAGAGAGACGGAGTTTTGTGTCTGCGAGAGAGAAAGATATTTCACAATGAGAGTGATAGCTAGAGAGACATATGAGGGAACGCAAGATATCTCTAGGGAGAGAGGGTGTGTTTGAGCGACATACAAGAGAACAATGGAGAAATATGAGACCCTGGGAGACAGAGTTTGTGTTTGTGTGTGAGAAAGAGATATTGAAGAGGAAGAGTCGTAGGTTCTCATATCTAAGGAGCGAAAGACATCTCTGTATGAGGGGTGTGCGAGTGGCACACATGGGAATAGTTGAGAGAAATGAGACCCCGGGAGACAAAGTTTTGTGTTTGTATGAGAGAAAGAGATTCCACATGGAGAATCATAGCTAGAAACACATAGCAGGGAGCGAGATATACTTAGAGAGAGATAGAGTGATGAAGGTCGAGGGAGAGAGTACTGTCAGTGTGTTACAAAGATAAAAGATCATTGTCGACATACAGGTAGCACGAGAGATGCCTGAGACACGATGAACGCGTATAGGTCGAGAGAGATAGTCCTATGTAAGCATGAGTGATAGCTATATGAGACGAATATCTGGATTAAAGGGGATTCAAATATTTAAACTGGAGATCACAACATCGATAATATCATAATGCAAATTGGTGTATCAAACATGCATATTCATTTGAATTTGGGCACACGTGTAATGTTATATAGTTTATCAATATTGGTGATCCATAGATTCTTCAATTACACACAATGCATGGTTTATATGCAATTAATGTCTAAACGGGATTACACTATATGTTGCGTGTGTGAAACACATTATACATGTTTGAGAAGTTAAAAAAAAACCCGCATGAAACACACATTAATTGGAGACAGTTAGCGAGGAATGCATACATTGGATTTCAACATAAAGTGGTTTCAAATATTTGAAAATCCAAATTGATGGATACAACCTTATGAATCTGAGATCATGCCATTTGTAAACCATATTTATGTATAAATGGTGTTGTGCTTTTGAAAGTATATATTAAAAAATGATGTATATAGAATGTAATTCCAACTGAAAATGGATCCCGCCCGAAAAAAAAGTAGAATACAAACGGGATTCGAATTGAGTTGGCACGGTAAACGTGCACTGTGCAAAATTTGAATGAAGCGGGGAAAGTCGCAGTAACCGCCCGAAACCAAAATCTGCGAGATGGAAATCACTACTGCCTATCCCTGCCGCGCAAAGCCTATCTGCTGGATTTCTATAGGTTTTGATAGGGGTAGGTTTGTAATTTCACCCAAATGTGACGTAACCGCCTCTCACCCGGATTCATACATGGTGGGCGCCAAAACACAGTGTGCCCTCGGCCGAAATTGACTCCCTCCCTGATTCATATTCATACACGATGGGCGCCAAAAACAAACTCTCGTCGGCAAATATTCGGTGTATGCGAGATTACCGTCCTATCCCCAACCGACTAATGTTGCTGTGATGTAGTAGAAATTTGAAACGGGGGCTAAGTTTGTAAATTTCCTCGCATTTGAGACAAGCGCGCCCTGAATACATGGTTCCCCCCTTCCTCTCTACCTCCCTTTTCCCCATTCGTACTCCGTGGGCGCCAAAACACCCTCTCCACCCCACCCTCCGTCCGCCGCCGTCCGCCACCCCATCCACCGCCGTCCTCCTCCACCATACCGGAGCTGATACCCCGACGCCGCCGTCCATTACAAGAGATCGACCTCTCTCATCCACGCCTTCGGACCGGGATCCTTGCATCCCGTCCTCTCGCTTCATCCCCGCCGTCGTCCACCTTTCCGGCGCCGCTCCTATGACCGTCTCGTCCACCGCGCCCTGCCGCCATCGTCTACCCTCCTAGATCTGCTTCCACGCCGCCGACAGCCATCGCTACTGCAGCACCGTCAATTTCTCAGCAGATGCGTACATGGCGCCACACTAGAGGCGGTACTCTTTCGTATCTGCTCAACTTATTTATCGCAGCAAGAAAATAGATTGCCACTGCTTTACTCTGATTTCTTGTCTTGATTGCGAAGTTGCCTTTGTCCGGTTTGCACCTTGAGATCCGCCATGGCACGCTCAACACTATACTCCCAATGCTTATGGTTTTCCCCTTTTATATTCCACACTAGTTAAATCACAGTAGACTAAATTTCAAAATTGGGTCAGTCGATTTTTCAGAGCTCGCCGGAGTTCGCCGGTGCGATCCAAGGGGCTCGGGTGGTTGTGGGGCCTCACCAAACGAAGAAAACTCGACGCGGGTAGGGGGTGGGGGTGGCGGAGGAACACAGGCGGTGGGGGCCGGTGGTATGGCCGGCGGCCCGTGCGGTGTTCTGTATGGGAAGAATCAGAGATGAGGAAGAAGAAGGGTTAGGAGACGTAGGATCTTCATCCAACCGCCTGAAATGGTCGAGAGACAGCTGGGAGTTGCATTCTTAATGCGCTCTGATTCATCATGTGTGGGCATTGTGCAACCAACATTTTATTATCCAAAAACTGCTTGCTCTTCTTTACCATGTTCGATAGTGCTGGCCTATACGTGATCAATATGCTTTCAATTACTAGCGGCAATACAACACCGTATTTTCAAGCCAGTTCCACTTTCCCGATTTATATATCGTGGTTATGGTGTACCCCTGTTATGTACACTATGATCTGCCTAGTTGCTGTGTGCTCTTGTTATCATGGTTTGGCAATAAACTCTCTATACAGTATATTATGAACCTATCATCTGCCAGCTATCCTTACTTATGGAGCCTATTTTTGTGTGTACTTGTGCCAGATTATATAAATGCATGCACGATATTACAGCACACATGATCTCTCTCATCAGAATCCAGTGATAGCACATAAGTGTTTACAGGGGCGCCCTTATATTGGAATATCATCTGCATTACAAAGATAACCTCACAACTATTTATGTTTTCATGGTTCTCAGATATTATACGCAATTACAGTGAATATCAGAATCCGTGCGTCAGAAGAATATTGTGGAACACCGCAATGACTTACAAAATTGGCACCAAGGTATTGAGTGCCATTCTAGAAGCAATGAAACTCGTACGCTCCCCACCTGTTGATTCTTGTTCAGAATATCATCCTAATGACTATTCTAACCTCGAGGAATCAAAGGAAGATGGCCTATCCTGTTCACCCATCAAGGTGCCTGTTCTAATTTGGCAAGGTTTTATTGATTGCGCGTATCTTGCATATGTTGTCTTGCATTTCTTCTACTTTGTTGCACCACCATCTGCTTAGTTTACTCATCATATAACTCGAGATGCCATGCCCAATCATTATTAATACATATTCCATCTGTCGTCATACCATGTTTTTCCACTCAAATGTTGTTCTTGTGCATCAGACATCAAAAAGGAAGAGGGTGATTGCCGAACCTGAAGGAGCACCAGCAAAGTCCTTGAAAAACGTGGTGGTGCCAGAGAAATCAGACAGCGCCCCACTTATATTGGTTGTACAACCAGTGACACAAAACATAGGACCGACTCCAACAGACTGTACCCATACTTCACTGGCCACACCACTAGCCCCACCACACAGGACCTGCACTCCAGCAAAAGGTATACCGATTTCATTTGCCATAGCACCAGCCGTACCATAGAAAAATCCCACTCCAGCAAAAAGTACAGCAAGTCCACCGGCCGAAGACCTATCCCAACTGCAGAGACGACCAATTCCTACAGATTGGAACCCCATTCCATTTATTCCCAGTTTAAAAGACAATGCTTTCAATGTTGTTAGGGACTACGTGCATATATTCCCATCATGGGAAGATTATAGTGAAGACAAACACCATTTCCACATCTTCCTGTCCAACTTACGGGTAAGTGCTATTATTCAGGGTTATTATTTTCCTGTTTTTTGCTGATCGAACACATTAATGATTTACATTACATTGTTGTAACTAGGTGAGGGTCAATCTGGATAGTCATGACGAGCAAAGCTTGCTTGTGCTTTTCAAGGAAGCATTGTAGCAGTATCGGTGTTACCTGAGGAAATCACACTTTGATGGCAAGTCTATAAACGAATTATCGGTGAAGTCTCCTGTGCTAAATTTAGAAGACATTGAATGGAAAAACCTTGTTATGCACTAGTCTCGTTCCCAGGATGAGGTACTGTCTATGAAATCACATGACAATTTGAACTTCTACTTTTCCGCATGTGCCTTACGGATCTTTTTTGCAGGAAATCAGCTCGAAGAAGAATTCCGGTTTGAAAAGAACGACAGGATATCACAAATATGCTGCCCACTGCTTTGCTCTTGTTAGTACCTGTTGTCCTGTATCACTGTACTTGCATACATACCTGGTTCATTATGTGACAGCAGTATGCATGATAGCTTGCTTATCAATTGTTTGCTCCAAATTATCTGATCTGTATGAATGGTTACATTAGTGTAGAATATATCCAATGCCAATGAATTTTTTTAGCTCTGCATTGTTCTTGTAAGTACATTATGTCCTTTATCAGTGTACTTATATTGACAGGTAGTTGTTCATGTACCACCACTCTGCAGCTTATTTTCCTTTGCCCTCCATTTTCTACACATCAGATCTATATTTACTCTTACCATAAGGTTGGTACTGAAGAAGTTTAGCTGTGCATTGCTCTTTGCTGTGCCTTTTGCCTGTATCGTTGCACATACATTTATAGCTACTTGGTTATGTAGCATCACTCTTCATCTTATCTTAAATATTCTCCATTTTTTCTTATATTATCACATCTATATTTACTCTTAACAAAATGTAGAATAAAGGCAATGCTTATGAAGAAGATTCTGTGCTAAACTTCTTGAATTGCCCCCCATCAGCATGGACAAGGGCTTTATAGAACTTGTCTTCACCAGTAATGTAAGTTTGTCCTTCTCAAGCCTTCAAACTTTGTTGTGTATATTTGGTTAGGCATGACTGCAACAGCTGTTTATTTTTGGTGTTTGCATCAAATTGCATGTTTAAAGTTTATTATGTAGTTCATAAACAAAAGTTTGTCCTTCTCAATTTAAGTTTTCAGTTGTACAACCAAGTTCCTTCTTCATACCATGTAAATTAAACTATACAGAGCAAGTGATCTTCTTTTGCACTGCATGTATGCTTCTGTTCTTCATCCGTAATCCAGTGGTGTGGTGAACCTACCCACTACAGCACAATGTCATATTCTGCAATGTCTTAACTATGAACAATGTCATATCATTTTACTATTATTTAAACCATCTCTTTATTTACCAATCTGAAATGGGATAAATTGACAGCACACTAACCATTTATACTTATGAGTTCTTGATCTGTAATCCAGTGGTGTCGTGAAGCTGCCAACTCCTTCACAATGTCATTTCCTGCCATGTCTTGACCTGCACAATACCATATTGTGTTAATGCAATTTTAAACTGTGTCACTTTATTCGTCAGTAAGAAATGTGATGAATTGTCAGCACTGATACTTTTATGTGCAAAACATGTCATCTGTCTGCTTGTTTATCTTTCAGAGTGAGGAAGATATAAGTGTTGAACAAACGCAGTCTCATCATCTTGCTCAGCTGCTTGCGCTGCAGCTCCCCAGCAGGGCTAACCTTTCTTGAACTCTATTGAAGTGCTGTCGGTTTTGTATATTATTTTGTCGGCGTGTTTATTTGCACTGGTGGCGATCTTTGATGCCCAGTGTATGTAATCTGCTGTCCGCTTGTGCTTTATTATCATAGTGGCAAACTTTGATGCCCAGTGGATGTAATATGCCGTAATTTCTTTATTGTATAGTCTAGGTTTTTTCTTATTCACGATGCTGCAGTTATTTTACTGTATATATATCCTGTCTTCGCAGTAAACCGGCCAAACCGTAAAATTACGGTACATAATCGGGCCATCATGCAATCACGATGTATGATCCGCATCATGGGCCCCGTCAAACTGGCCCACTAGTAGATTCGGGCCTTTAATAGGCCGAGTAACCCTCGGCCCTCTTTTCGCAAGAAAACTCAATGGGCTTTTAGGAGGCTGAGAAGTAGGCTGGGCCTGAAACGTGCCAAAGAGCTCACGGGCCGGCGGCAGCCCGAAGTGGACCCCGTCCCATGATTGTGCGAATCAATTCACGGGCTATTAATAGGCCAAAGTTGTCTCGGTCCTTGTTTGGCCAATCAGATATCGGCTGCGAGCAGGCCGGATGCAAACCGAGCCGTAGTTAGGCCCAACTATATGACGGGATTTTAACAGGCTGAAATTAAAATAGGGCCGAAATGTTAAATGGGCCCTTAACAGGCCGAAACTAATATCAGGCCGAATTACTAAATGGGCCTTTAGCAAGTGGGCCCAAAAGCATAGCGTCCAATCAATGGGCCAAATCTGATATGGGCCATAATTGAGCCCAAAGCCACTTAAAGGGCCGGACCTGATCTGGGCCGTGATTTGGCCCAGAAAGTGGGAGGCTTTTAACGGGCCGGATCTTATATGGGCCATTATTAGGCCCGGAACGTGGCATGCCATTAATGGACCGGATCAATTATGGGCCGACATTTGGCCCAAAACATGGCAGCCAGTTAATGGGCCGGCCTACTAGGGTCCTCAAAATCTTGTGGGCCTACAGCTGGGCCGGCCCATTAATGTCGGCGAAATCTCGTGGGCCTTTAGCTGGGCCGGCCCATTATGATCCGCAAGAATTTTGTGGGCCTTTACCTGGGCCGGCCCATTATGGCACACAAAAATCTTGTGGGCCTTTACCTGGGCCAGCCTATTATGGCCCCCGAAATCTTGTGGGCCTTTAGCTGGGCCAGCCCATTATAGTCCGCAAAATCTCATGGGCCTTTAACTGGGCCGGCCCATTATGGGCCGCAAAATCTTATGGGCCTTTAGTTGGGTCGGCCCATTTAAACTTGATTGGCCGTGCCACGTGTCGACATATCATAGGCGCCTTCTGTCCAATGAGTGGATGACATCTGTCCCAACGATGAGCCGACACGTGTTTCCTCCAGCCAATGATGATTTTACATGTGGAAAATCCCCATTGGACGGGGCTGTTAACGGGTTATCGGATCCAAAACCCGACCCGATAGCTCAACGGCGTTCCGTTACGGTGGATGCCACGTGTCGGTCACCCTTGACAAAAGCACTTCTCTGACGCGCGATTTATCGTCATGGAAGTGGACACTTCCGTGATGATAATTTTAGTAATGTCATGGAACAGTTCTACGACAACACAGGTATGACTATCTTGATTCTGTCATAAATTTGTCATGGATGTACATGCATGACAAAAAACGCGACCTACTGTGACAAACATGTATCATCACGGAAGTGTATTTTTTTTGTAGTGCCAGCTGGTGCAACATAGATTCCCGAACATCATTCTTGGTATTATTACTGAACATGATAGCAGATTTGTCAAGTTGTGGCTTGACTCTCTGATAGAGAAGCCAATTAGAACCAACGATTATGTGGGAATTGTAGAGCATTGGTAACCATATACAGGATAAGTGAGTATCTTAAATCAATGAAAAAAATAAAGATACAATTATCTACACTGATACATCCATGTTTGTTCTTAAACTTTGCCGGTGCAGTGACACAGGAAGCAGCCTTAAGACACTGATGTACTGAACATGAAGATATCCTTCCGTTTCCAAAATAACCTGACACAAAACAGAGACGAAGGCAGAGATAAACATTGATCCATGAGTTAGTGTCGTAGAGAGCATCAACAAGACACCTTTTACTCTCTGAAGTAGTCCGTGCCACTCGAATTCTGGAATTACTAACCTCAGAGATGCACAAAGTTCATGGTCAATATTGTGATGGATCAGCAACCATAGTAGTTTGCTGCATCAAAGAGTTTATAGGCTCATAAATTAATTACAACACGAAATTGATAATCACATTTTGTAGAGAACATCGCATTCCAAAATAGATATTTTGATTTGCACTTTCACCTCCCGCTCCTTAGATATGTAGATCAAAGAATTTACCACTCAGAAGTGAGGATCACATATTCAGTAGAGAAATCTCATTCCTAAATAGAAATGTGCAAGCTTCTAAAAAATAGTTTTGAAGGTAACTCCAACCAAGATACACACACTATACTCTAATAGCATGCAAGCTTATAAAAAATGGTTTTGCGGGCAACTCAAACCAAGATAGACACTTTATTCTAATAGCTGGAAATATAATATATGTTTATAAATACAATCTCAAGAAAAAATAGAACTGCAACAAACTGTAACACAACATTAATCAAGGTATTCAGTATCACGCTGTGGATCATAGTATTGAACAATAAGAAGATATTACGTGAGAGAAATGATAAGATTCACACCATGTATCATAATCTGACGCCACCACTATCATATCACGGTAAAGGATAATGATTTTTTACCGTTAGAATCACGAGAGCGATATTTAATTTGTTCGATATTCACATTCATAACATAGGGCTCTATACCAATCGATCACAGCCAGCCTGTTGATACGTCTCCAACGTATCTATAATTTTTTATTGTTCCATGCTATTATATTACCCCTTTTGGATGTTTAAAGGCTTTATTTTACACATTTATATCATTTTTGGGACTAACCTACTAACCGGAGGCCCAGCCCATATTGCTGTTTTTTGCCTATTTCAGTATTTCGAAGAAAAGGAATATCAAACAGAGTCCAAACGGAATGAAACCTTCGGGAGCGTGATTTTTGGAACGAACGTGATCCGGAGAAGTTGGAGTGCAAGTCAAGAAGCTTGCGAGGCGGCCAGGGGACAGGAGGGCACGCCCACACCCCTGGGCGCGCCCCTATCTCCTGGGCCCCACAGGCGGCCACCGACGTACTTCTTCCTCCTATATATACCTACATACCCCGAAAACATCCAGGGATCCAATGAAACATAATTTCCACCACCGTAACCTACTGTATCCGCGAGATCCCATATTGGAGCCTTCACCGGCGCTCCGCTGGAGGGGGAATCAACCACAGAGGGCTTCTACATCAACACCATAGCCCCTCCGATGAGTTGTGAGTAGTTTACCATAGACCTTCGGGTCCATAGTTATTAGCTAGATGGCTTCTTCTCTCTTTTTGGATCTCAATACAATGTTCTCCCCCTCTCTTGTGGAGATCTATTCGATGTAAACTCTTTTTGCGGTGTGTTTGTCGAGATATGATGAATTGTGGGTTTATGATCAAGTTTATCTATGAATAACATTTGAATCTTCTTTGAATTCTTTTATGTATGATTGAGTTATCTTTGCAAGTCTCTTCGAATTATCAGTTTGGTTTGGCCTACTAGATTGATCTTTCTTGCCATGGGAGAAGTGCTTAGCTTTGGGTTCAATCTTGCGGTGTCCTTACCCAGTGACAGCAGGGGCAGCAAGGCACATATTGTATTGTTGCCATCGAGGATAAAAAGATGGGGTTTATATCATATTGCTTGAGTTTATCCCTCTACATCATGTCATCTTTCTCAATGCGTTACTCTGTTCTTGTGAACTTAATACTCTAGATGCATGCTGGATAGCGGTCCGTGTGTGGAGTAATAGTAGTAGATGCAGGCAGGAGTCGGTCTACTTGTCACGGACATGATGCCTATATACATGATCATGCCTAGATAATCTCATAATTATTTGCTTTTCTATCAATTGCTCAACAGTAATGTGTTCACCCACCGTAATACTTATGCTATCTTGAGAGAAGCCACTAGTGAAACCTATGGCCCCCGGGTCTATCTTTTATCATATAATCTTTCAATCTACTTTTATTTGCATCTTTACTTTTTGCATCTATATTGTAAAATACCAAAAATATATTTATCTTATCATACTATCTCTATCAGATCTCACTTTCGCAAGTGGCCGTGAAGGGATTGACAACCCCTTTGTTGCGTTGGTTGCGAGTTCTTTGTTTGTTTGTGTAGGTGCGTGGGACTTTTGAGGAGCCTCCTACTGGATTGATACCTTGGTTCTCAAAAACTGAGGGAAATACTTACGCTACTATTGCTGCATCACCCTTTCCTCTTCAAGGAAAACCAACGCACGCTCAAGACGTAGCAAGAAGGATTTCTGGCGCCGTTGCCGGGGAGGTCTTTGCTCAAGTCAAGACATACCAAGTATCCATCACAAACTCATCTCCCTCGCATTTACATTATTTGCCATTTGCCTCTCGTTTTCCTCTCCCCCACTTCACCCTTGCCGTTTTATTTGCCCTCTCTTTCCCAATCTTCTCTCTCTTTTCCGCCTGCCTTTTTCCGTTTGCTCGTGTGTTAGATCTTTCACCTTGTCTTTATGGCTAGTCCTCCTATCCTTGTTATCATTCCCGAACATGAAATTCTTAATTTTAAGGAAAGGGAGGGAGAAAATTTAAAAGATGCTTGGCATAGAATTTGCAATGCTCAAAATAGATCTACTAGGAAGCTTTCTACTTCCGTTCTTCTCCACAATTTTTATGTGGGCATTACTCCTTGGAATAGATGTGTTCTTGATACCGTTACCGGAGGGGATTTCTTGAGTAGCCATACGTTTTATGCTTATAATGCTATGTTAGATTTGTTTGGCCCACCACCTCTTTTGGTTAATGGAACTGTTTTAACTTTAGAACATGTTATGCAACGACTTGATATTATTGAAAATAAAATTGCTACTGTTGAGTTGATTGAAAATTTGGACAAAAAGATTCATAATCACATCACCCAATATGGATCTAGGGTTGGAGTTACTTTGAAAAATCTTAAAGAGAAAGAACATATAGTTAATGAAAAAATAGGTCTAGATTCTGCAAGAATCGGTAAACTTGAGGATATCACTACCAATTTAGGTTCCACGTTCTCTTCCATGAAAAACACTCCAAAACCCCCTACCAAAACTGCCAAATTATTTATGTTCCTAAAAATAAGGGTGAATCTTCTAGTAAGGGAGACGCGGATCTTAAATCCATAAGTGTTCGTCCAAATTGTCTCTCTACCGTTAAGGAACCTTTTGCTACAAACGAATTTCTTGAATTTTTGCCTAAAGGTTTAATCATTGCTAAAAAGGGAGAAACCCCTAAAGATTATAAGTGCTCTATTGAGGAATTGAGTGCCAAAGATGGCACTACTTAGATCTATCTTCGCTTTTATGCCTAGCTAGGGGCATTAAACAATAGCGCTAGTTGGGAGGCAACCCATCTTTCTTTGTGTTTTTTGTTTTTGTTTGTGTTTAGTAATAAATTTTGCATCTACCTTCTGTTTAGATGTGTTTTTATGTTTTAATTAGTATTTGTGCCAAGTAGAACCTATAGGATAACCTATGATGATAGTTGATTTGATTGAAACACAGAAACTTTGCGCGCACGAATTGAGTTTTGTTAAATCACAGAAACGTTCTTTTGCGTTTATTCTTTTTGCTGATGATCAATAGATAAATTTTCCAGGACTTCCTATTTTGGTAGGATTTTTAGAGTTCCATAAGTTTGCGTTAGTTACAGATTGCTACAGACTGTTCTGCTTTTGACAGATTTTTTTTGTGTGTTGTTTGCTTATTTTGATGCATCTATGGCTAGTAAAATAGTTTATAAACCATAGACACCTTGGAATACATTAGGTTTAACACCAAAATAAATAAAGAATGAGTTCATTACAGTACCTTATGTGGTGGTTTTGTTTTCTTTCACTAACGGAGCTTATAAGATTTCCTGTCGAGTTTTGTGTTGTGAAGTTTTCAAGTTTTGGGTAAACCTTTGATGGACTATGGAATAAGGAGTGGCAAGAGCCTAAGCTTGGGATTCCCATGGCACCCCAAGATATTCAAGAATAGCCAAAAGCCTAAGCTTGGGGATGCCCCGGGAAGGCATCCCCTCTTTCGTCTTTGTTCATTGGTAACTTTACTTGGAGCTATATTTTTATTCGCCACATGATATATGTTTTGCTTGGAGCGTCGTGTATTATATTAGTCTTTGATTTTTAGTTTACCACAATCATCCTTGCTGTACACACCTTTTGGGAGAAGCCTACTTGATTGAATTTGCTATAATACTCTATGTGCTTCACTTATATCTTTTGAGCTTGATAGTTTTTGCTCTAGTGCTTCACTTATATCTTTTAGAGCACGGCGGTGGCTTAATTTTGTAGAAATTACTAGTCTCTCATGCTTCACTTATATCATTTTGAGAGTCTTTTAGAACAGCATGGTATTTGCTATGGTTATAATTTGGTCCTAGAATGGTAGGCATCCAAGTTGGGTATAATAAAAACTATCATAGGAAGTGAATTGGATGCTATGATCAATTTGATACTTGATAATTGTTTTGAGATATGGAGGCAGTGATATTAAAGTCATGCTAGTTGGGTGATTATGAATTTAAAGAATGCTTGTGTTGAAGTTAGCAAGTCCCGTAGCATGCACGTATGGTTAAAGTTGTGTAACAAATTTGAAACATGAAGTGTACCTGGCTTGTGCATCCTTATGAGTGGCGGTCGGGGACGAGCGATGGTCTTTTCCTACCAATCTATCCCTCTAGGAGCATGCGCGTAGTGCTTGATTTTTGATGACTTCTAAATTTTTGCAATAAGTATATGAGTTCTTTTGACTAATGTTGAGTCCATGGATCATACGCACTTTTACCTTTCCACCATTGCTAGCCTCTTCGGTACCGTGCATTGCCCTTTCTCGCCTTGAGAGTTGGTGCAAACTTCGCCGGTGCATCCAAACTCCGTGATACGATACGTTCTATCACACATAAACCTCCTTATATTTTCCTCAAAACAGCCACCATACCTACCTATTATAGCATTTCCATAGCCATTCCGAGATATATTGCCATGCAAATTTCCACCGTTCCGTTCATCATCATGATATACTTTACTTTTGTCATATTGCCATTGCATGATCATGTAGTTGACATTGTATTTGTGGCAAAGCCACCATGCATAATTTTTCATACATGTCACTCTTGATTCATTGCACCATCCCGGTACACCGCCGGAGGCATTCATATAGAGTCATATCTTGTTCTAGTTTCGAGTTGTAATTCACATGTTGTAATCAATGAAAGTGTGATGATCATCATTATTAGAGCATTGCCCAAAAAGAAAAAAAGAAAAAAAAAGAGAAAGGCCAAAAAGAAAAAAAAGTCCAAAGAAAAAAAAGAAAAAGAAAAAAAATAAAAGAAGAAAAAAGGAAAAAAGGAAAATAAATAAAAGGGGCAATGTTACTATCTCTTTTTCCACACTTGTGCTTCAAAGTTGCACCATGTTTTTCATATAGTGAGTCTCATATGCTGTCACTTTCTTATACTAGTGGGAATTTTTCATTATAGAACTTGGCTTGTATATTCCTACAATGGGCTTCCTCAAATGCCCTAGGTCTTCGTGAGCAAGCAAGTTGGATGCACACCCACTAGTTTTCTTTTCTTGAGCATTCATTTATAGCTCTAGTGCATCCGTTGCATGGCAATCCCTACTCCTCATGTTGACATCAATTGATGGGCATCTCCATAGCCCGTTGATTATCCTCGTCAATGTGAGACTTTCTCCATTTTGTCTTCTCCACACAATCCCCATGTCACGCCCAATATGCGACCCTATCCAAAAGGAACTCGAAGGTCCCACCAAGGATAGACCCGCATATTGAAACGCTTTTGCAAGGTGGATATCATTACATCAACATTACATAATAGATGGAGATACATACATAAGGCATGCAATGCCACACGAATACAACATCACAATACATCAGAGCATCATCCGTCTACGGATGAATCACAAACAGAAACTCAAACGGCATCCACCCTGCTAGCCCAGGCTGCTGACCTGGAACCTATCCCTGATCGAAGAAGAAGAAGAAGAACTCAACGCAAGCAAGCATCGCTCTCGCGTCATGATCATCACACAACCTGTACCTGCAACTGTTGTTGTAGTAATCTGTGAGCCACGAGGACTCAGCAATCCCATTACCATGGGTATCAAGACTAGCAAAGCTTAAAGGGAAAGGAAGGGGTAAAGTGGTGAGGCTGCAGCAGCGACTAAGCAAGTATGGTGGCTAACATACGCAAATAAGAGCGAGAAGAGAAGCAAAGGAGCGGTCGTCAACTAGTAATGATCAAGAAGTGATCCTGAACTCCTACTTACGTCAAACATAACCCAGAAACCGTGTTCACTTCCCGGACTCTGCCGAGAAGAGACCATCACGGCTACACACGCGGTTGATGCGTTTTAATTCGGATCTGGTGTCAAGTTATCTACAACCGGACATTAACAAATTCCCATCTGCCTATAACCGTAGGCACGGCTTTCAAAAGATTATACCCTGCAGGGGTGTCCCAACTTAGCCCATGACAAGCTCTCGCGATCAACGAAGGAATAGACCTTCTCCCAGGAAGACCCGATCAGACTCGGAATCCCGGTTTACAAGACATTTCGACAATGGTAAAACAAGACCAGCAAAGCCGCCCGATGTGTCGACAATCCCGATAGGAGCTGCACATATCTCGTTCTCAGGGCAACACCGGATGAGCAATCCGTACAACTAAAACCAGACCTCAAGTTTCCCTGAGGGGGCGCTGCAAAGGGCTCTAGTTCGGACCAACACTTAGACAAGCACTGGCCCGGGGGGGCTGTAATAAAGATGACCCTTGGGTTAATTACTCCCAAGGGAAAAGTAGGTGGTGGTGAGGCAAATGGTAAAATTCAATGTTGGGCCTTGCTGGAGGAGTTTTATTCAAAGCGAACTGTCAAGGGGGTCCCATAAATCACCCGACCGTGTAAGGAACGCAAAATCCGGGAACATAACACCGGTATGACGGAAACTAGGGCGGCAAGAGTGGAACAAAACACCAGGCATAAGGCCAAGCCTTCCACCCTTTACCAAATATATAGATGCATTAATATTATAAGAGATATTGTGATATCCCAACCAAAAAAACCTATCCACCATGGAGAAATCTTCAACTTCACCTGCAACTAGCAACGCTATAAGAGGGGCTGAGCAAAAGCGGTAACATAGCCAAACAACGGTTTGCGTAGGAAAGGTGTCAAAGGTTAGAGGTTCATGGCAACATGGGATGGCTCGACAAACAGATGATAGGTAGCGCAGCAAAGCGATAGAACGAAGCAACTAGCATAGCAATGATAGTAGTGAGATCCAGGGTAGCGGTCATCTTGCCTGAAATCCCGCAAGGAAGAAGAACGAGTCCATGAAGAAGACGAACGGACGTAGTCGAACGAATCCTCACAATCGCAACATTACCGGAACTAAGAAGCAACACCGGAAAGAAACAAACAACATGGTAAATGCACAAGCATAAACATGGCATGATGCACAATCAAGTATGATGCATGTCCGGTTTAAAGAGGCATGGCATGGCAAACTGCAACACACAATACTACAAATTAAGTGGAGCTCAATATGCAACGAGTTGCATATTGACAAAACACCACATCAATTAATTAGTTCTCTCTCGGTTTTGTACCCAACAATATTAAATGTTGTTAAACATGGCAAGAGGTGAAGCATAGTGAAACTAACTATTTAGGCAAGCTTAAATGAGGCCGGAACAACAAAACAACAATTCCGGAAAATGCCCATATGCAAATTATGGATTTGGTACTGTTCTGCCTTAAACACAAGTTTAATGTTGTTAAACAAGAAAATAAAGTGGACCACGTTAAACTAGGCATTTTCCACCCCACTTACATATAAAGTTTATTAAATTCAGAGCTACGGTTATTTAGTTATGGAATTAAATCATTTTATCATGGCATATTAGCAAAATTTAAATAAACAGCAAGTTAAACATTTTTATCATAGATGAAAATGGCATATTATTAATCTACACAATTTTCTGAGCATTTTACATATTAAAATCATTTTAATCCGATGCACAGTTAATTAGTTATTAAATGCATGAATATGAGGGACTTTTCTGTAAATCTGTAATTCACCGGATAAATGCGAAAATTGCAGCAGCAGAAAAAAAAACACCACGGGCCGAATCTGATAGAACTGGGCTGGGGGAAACAGCTCACATTGTGGGCTGGGCCCGGTTGGGAGAGGAAGTGCGCTGGGCTTGGCGCGGCCTTGGCGACGCGGTCAACACGCGGCTGGGCTGAAGCGGGTCATCGCGCTGGGCCGGGGCGCTGAGGAGGCCCACGCGGGCGATGGGGTGGCCACTCGTCGTGCCCCTCGTCCTCCCGCATGAGGAGGGGAAGGGGCGGCCATGGCAGGGAACGACGAGGTCCAGGCGTCGGGGTCGGAGGCCGGGACGGCGGGATCTATGCAGGGAATGGATGGATCCGGCTGCCGGGGTTCGGATCCGGGCAAGGACGACGGAGGATGGAGCGGCGAGCACCATGGTGGCGCCGGATCGAAGGAATAGGCCGGCCATGAGATCCTGTAGAGGAACATCATGATGAGCGGGAGACAGAGAGAGAGACAACGCGGCGGAGGGGCTCGCCTGATGAAGGAGGTCGCCGGTGGTGAGGGCGCTCGGATCCGGCGAGGCAGCAGCGCAGAGGCGGCGACGGCGGGGTTCGATCTGGATCGGGAGCTCCTCTCCTGATCTGGATCGCTCGGGCGAGCGGGGAGACGGCACGGCTCGGGTGCCGATGGGCTTCCAGGGCCCAAACTGGGCTTCGGCGGGCTCTCGTCGGGGGACAGGAAGGCAGGGCGACGTGGCGCGCGTGGGTTGGAGGAGGACACGGTCAGGCGGCGGCGCAGCGAACGGGGCGATGACACTTGGCGGCGGGGGAGTGCGCCAGTGCTGAAAACGAGGAAGGGGGCGGCGGCGGATGATTAGGGGCGCGGAAATTTAGGAGGAGGGGGGTAGGTAGCTGCCCAAAAATGGAAGGGGAGGTGTTTTAAATAGGAAAGGGGCTAGGGTTTAGGGGGGGTTGCTTCGTTTCGGAGCCGCAGATCGACATCAGACGGCTCCGGACAGAGGGGGGGACTAGGTGGGCTAGTGGGCTGTGTGAGAGAGAGGCTTGGGCCGAGAGGAGAGAAGAGAAGTGCAGCCCGGCGGTAGTTTCGGAGACCGAAACGTCCGACGAGTAAACCGGCAACGGTGCCGCTACGGATGACGGTTGGGCAGTTAAACGGACTCCGAATGCGACGAAACTTGACAGGCAGCCTGTCTACACTATAATAAGACCGCACGACAAGTTGCAACCCATTCCGAGAACATTTTCATGCCACTTATAAAATAATATTTCGGAGGTGCCGCGGGCGCGTGCGAGTGTGGTCTGAACTCCGAACGGACAACGAAGAGAACAGGGAGAACCCGAACGAATGCAAGTTTTATGAAAATGATGTCGATGCAATGCGAATGATGACATGAGACGAGATGCATAACAAGAACAAAATGCAAAACAACAGACAAAAACCCAACCACGAAGGAAATATCATATAGCATCTCCGGAAAAGGCAAGAGTCGGAGTTACGAATATGGAAAGTTGTATCCGGGGCGTTACAACAATCCACCACTACGAGAGGATCTCGTCCCGAGATCTAGGATGGCATCTGAGAGAAACGGAAGAGGAAGATAAGAGGTAAACTAAGTTGCTTCTTCGACAAACGAGTGAAACCATGAACCTTGAGAGGTTGAGCAATATAAAAGAAAGAGTACAATAGAGATGAACGAGATTGCAAACAATCTGTTAGAAAAGAGGAACAAGGAACATTATGATAACTTGAAGGTTGCAAAGACATGAATCAAGAGTTTAATGGACAAGATAGAATTCAAAACCACTCCGGTTACAACCAGATGAGAGAGGAAGAATTCAGCCAGCACTCCGGTTAAACATGGAAGGAATAGAACATGAACTTGAGAAGATGGGAAGATACTTGATGAAATCAACAACACACTGCCTCCGGAACTATTGAAGGAATGTCACAAGGGGTAAGAAGGATTTCAGACAGCACTCCGATTGAAATGATAGGCAAAACTTGATAATATGAAAAGAACTTGAAGAGATGACACCACACTCTGGTTAAATGGAGAAGCAAGGAGAAGAACATGATCTTGCCAAAGCAAGATGATGAGTGAAAAGGGCATCATCACAATGCCTCCGGAACAAAAGAATAGAAGCTAGATTGTTGGGATAAAGGGGCGGAGAAGAAAATGACAATTTCTGCCACAAATGAACTTGGAAAGCATACTTGCAAAGAAGGATTGAACGGAGTTGTTGGAAAATCAACAACGAAAAGCACAAGCTTATTATGGGCTTATGGCAAACATCTCAAAATTATGAGGTGACAACCAGCCACTAACTGAAACAATTGCTTGCTTGAGATCAGCGAAGAGATGAAAACTGCTTTCGCCGAGAGGATAGGAGAAAACTTGGATCATTGATAAGCACCACAAATAGCAACATTCCTTAGGGGAAGGCTTTAGGTGAAATCTATACCAAGATAACTCCAAAGAAGAGATTGATGGATTTAAAATATCTCATTCTTGAGAAATGTGAATCAAGAAACATGAACTCAAAATTATCAAGAATGACATAACACCACCTCAAAAGATAATGTAGAAAGAATTGCACTTCGAAATGCAAGATGAAGAATACTTGAACGCCTCAAAAAAAAACATGTGTTGAACACCATGTTTATTTTAGAGTATAGCTTAGTGGATCATAGCTTCGAGAGAAATCTTGAAGAACAATTGAAGAATGAAAGGAATCCTTGGTGAACCACCATGTCGAGCCTCCATGAAGAACTCCGGTAATGAAAGGATGATAGAAAGAAAGAGAAGTTGAAAACACAAGGTGAAATCTTGCGATGATTTAGATGGAGCTTCACGACGAGATAACCGAGAGAACTTGGAACTCCGGAAACGAAGAGATGAAACATCTCGAACCAGGAAATGTGACATGATGAACAACTTCGGAAAGAAGAAACTAGATTACTTGGATGAAACAATAATAAGAATTACGTTATGCCTATCCTTCACCAATTTAAATTGATGACAAGCAACGGATTTGGCATACTACTTATTTTCGTAGAAAGGATTAAGAAGGATATAGCGCAAACTTGAGAAGGTCTTCAACGAACCACCGGTAGGATTGGAAAGAACGAATGAATCTTGAAGAGAATGGAGCAAGATTTAAGAGAAACTCTTCTTCGGTCTTCACATGTTGAGAATGATGATGAGAACCACCATGAATTGTTGAGATACTCCGGGAGAATTAAAAGAGGAAAGGTTGAGCCAAAGATGAAAAGAATTTGAAAGAGATCTTGGAGAAGGCATGTGACTGATGAAATTCATTCTTATGTCACATTTGAAAAGAATTTAAGGATAACTCCGGGAGAATTAGAAGAGTCAGGTAAGATCCTGGGAAAAGACCTATGGGTTAGGGCCCACTCAAAAGAAACACCATTGAAATAATTTAAAGGGGGAATTGCACCGGTTGAATTAAATGGCTTGAATGAGATAATAATCTCGAAATATCTTGAACTGATTGAGAATGGAAACACAAGTCTTCTGAGATATCTTGAGCACTCCGGATAAGAATAGAGAGAGGTGAACAATTAAGAGGTGCACCGGTATGGAAAAGCATTTGCACAAGGAAAAGAGTATGATCAAACCGCAAGCTTGAATTGGATCCACAGGAGAAGAAAAAGAACGAAGGATGATGAACTTGAAGCTCGTGAGCATCTTCACGAGGGATCACCGGATCAAAACATTGATTGAAAAGAGTGAAGAGACTTCACATGAATAAATGGATACTTGATTAAGAAATCTGAGTCCTTGAAGCAAAAGGGAAGGAGGGCGGGAAAACAAAGACAACTTGGGGACGGATGAAACAAACACCGTTTAGAAAACTTAGAATTGATCTTGCGGATGTTGAAATGATCGAATCCCTTGAAGAGAAAAACGCCGGTTGGAAAGAATTGGGATGACAATCTCGATGATCAAGAAGGATTACCACTCCCATAGAAATATGAGTACACCGCTTAGGAAAAATATGGATTCAACATTTGACTTCGAAGCAACTCGAATACCACAAATAAAACAAAACAAAGGATTTGGCTTGTAGAATAAGCCGGAACAAACATATGATAGAGATTTCGTTTGAAGTTTTCGTGGTGGGGCCCACACGGGCTCGAGTGTACAGCACCATCATGTACAAGGCAGTGCACATGACATACGAAGTGTCCCCGAACCAGCATAGCCAAGGGTTCTTTAAGACACAACGAGACCACTGTAAAAACGACCGTGGAAAGGCGGACCACTAGACGTCAAACCCCAATCTCATATCATGCATCTGTCGAAAAGATATTCTAGGAGCTACTTGAATTCCCACATATAAAACTCCTGAAACTTTCTGGTTATGCAATCTGGTGTTGGGGATACAGGGGAAGCAATATCTCTCACCCAAACTAACAATACCTACATCCAGCTGTATCCATCCGTCAACACATAACCAAGAAAACTCCGGAAATCGTGTACCTCAACCTTCGAAAAGCATCCGTTATACGAGTTATGGCAATACTCCCGAGCTCGCCCTAGTACTGGGTTATCAGGGTTATCTCACCAACAACTGCATAAAAGAGATTTTCGATGTCGGCAAGGCTAAGGTATTCCAGAACTGCAACGATAAAATTGTGACGACAACACCTCGGAGCTCAACTCCCCGGGTCAAAGCCACATAAATAGACAGGAGGCACCAAGAACAATGTTCTCGTCACAAAACCATCGAAACGATTCCAAGATACCCGTGTGATCCTAAAAAAAATTTGAGTGAAATTTGAGGAGAGGAAAGTCAAAACATCTACGTCAGGAGTCCTCACTAGAGCGATGAAGGGGGCTGAGGAGTAAAAATAATCCTACTCTCCGATATATATATAATCCTAAGACTCAAAATAGTTTTGTTCTAGACTCAACAACGGCCAACAAACAAGGGGGCTCCTATGGTCGGTCGAGGCTCTGATACCAACTTGTCACGCCCAATATGCGACCCTATCCAAAAGGAACTCGAAGGTCCCACCAAGGATAGACCCGCATATTGAAACGCTTTTGCAAGGTGGATATCATTACATCAACATTACATAATAGATGGAGATACATACATAAGGCATACAATGCCACACGAATACAACATCACAATACATCAGAGCATCATCCGTCTATGGATGAATCACAAACAGAAACTCAAACGACATCCACCCTGCTAGCCCAGGCTGCCGACCTGGAACCTATCCCTGATCGAAGAAGAAGAAGAAGAACTCAACGCAAGCAAGCATCGCTCTCACGTCATGATCATCGCACAACCTGTACCTGCAACTGTTGTTGTAGTAATCTGTGAGCCACGAGGACTCAGCAATCCCATTACCATGGGTATCAAGACTAGCAAAGCTTAAAGGGAAAGGAAGGGGTAAAGTGGTGAGGCTGCAGCAGCGACTAAGCAAGTATGGTGGCTAACATACGCAAATAAGAGCGAGAAGAGAAGCAAAGGAGCGGTCGTCAACTAGTAATGATCAAGAAGTGATCCTGAACTCCTACTTACGTCAAACATAACCCAGAAACCGTGTTCACTTCCTGGACTCCGCCGAGAAGAGACCATCACGGCTACACACGCGGTTGATGCGTTTTAATTTGGATCTAGTGTCAAGTTATCTACAACCGGACATTAACAAATTCCCATCTGCCTATAACCGCAGGCACGGTTTTTGAAAGATTATACCCTGCAGGGGTGTCCCAACTTAGCCCATGACAAGCTCTCGCGATCAACGAAGGAATAGACCTTCTCCCAGGAAGACCCGATCAGACTCGGAATCCCGGTTTACAAGACATTTCGACAATGGTAAAACAAGACCAGCAAAGCTGCCCGATGTGCCGACAATCCCGATAGGAGCTGCACATATCTCGTTCTCAGGGCAACACCGGATGAGCAATCCGTACAACTAAAACCAGACCTCAAGTTTCCCTGAGGGGGCGCTGCAAAGGGCTCTAGTTCGGACCAACACTTAGACAAGCACTGGCCCGGGGGGGCTGTAATAAAGATGACCCTTGGGTTAATTACTCCCAAGGGAAAAGTAGGTGGTGGTGAGGCAAATGGTAAAATTCAATGTTGGGCCTTGCTGGAGGAGTTTTATTCAAAGCGAACTGTCAAGGGGGTCCCATAAATCACCCGACCGTGTAAGGAACGCAAAATCCGGGAACATAACACCGGTATGACGGAAACTAGGGCGGCAAGAGTGGAACAAAACACCAGGCATAAGGCCGAGCCTTCCACCCTTTACCAAATATATAGATGCATTAATATTATAAGAGATATTGTGATATCCCAACCAAAAAAACCTATCCACCATGGAGAAATCTTCAACTTCACCTGCAACTAGCAACGCTATAAGAGGGGCTGAGCAAAAGCGGTAAAATAGCCAAACAACGGTTTGCATAGGAAAGGTGTCAAAGGTTAGAGGTTCATGGCAACATGGGATGGCTCGACAAACAGATGATAGGTAGCGCAGCAAAGCGATAGAACGAAGCAACTAGCATAGCAATGATAGTAGTGAGATCCAGGGTAGCGGTCATCTTGCCTGAAATCCCGCAAGGAAGAAGAACGAGTCCATGAAGAAGACGAACGGACGTAGTCGAACGAATCCTCACAATCGCAACATTACCGGAACTAAGAAGCAACACCGGAAAGAAACAAACAACATGGTAAATGCACAAGCATAAACATGGCATGATGCACAATCAAGTATGATGCATGTCCGGTTTAAAGAGGCATGGCATGGCAAACTGCAACACACAATACTACAAATTAAGTGGAGCTCAATATGCAACGAGTTGCATATTGACAAAACACCACATCAATTAATTAGTTCTCTCTCGGTTTTGTACCCAACAATATTAAATGTTGTTAAACATGGCAAGAGGTGAAGCATAGTGAAACTAACTATTTAGGCAAGCTTAAATGAGGCCGGAACAACAAAACAACAATTCCGGAAAATCCCCATATGCAAATTATGGATTTGGTACTGTTCTGCCCTAAACACAATTTTAATGTTGTTAAACAGGAAAATAAAGTGGACCACGTTAAACTAGGCATTTTTCCACCCCACTTACATATAAAGTTTATTAAATTCGGAGCTACGGTTATTTAGTTATGGAATTAAATCATTTTATCATGACATATTAGCAAAATTTAAATAAACAACAAGTTAAACATTTTTATCATAGATGAAAATGGCATATTATTAATCTACACAATTTTCTGAGCATTTTACATATTAAAATCATTTTAATCCGATGCACAGTTAATTAGTTATTAAATGCATGAATATGAGGGACTTTTTTGTAAATCTGTAATTCACCGGATAAATGCGAAAATTGCAGCAGCAGAAAAAAAAACACCACGGGCCGAATCTGATAGAACTGGGCTGGGGGAAACAGCTCACAATTGTGGGCTGGGCCCGGTTGGGAGAGGAAGTGCGCTGGGCCTGGCGCGGCCTTGGCGACGCGGTCAACACGCGGTTGGGCTGAAGCGGGTCATCGCGCTGGGTCGGGGCGCTGAGGAGGCCCACGCGGGCGATGGGGTGGCCACTCGTCGTGCCCCTCGTCCTCCCGCACGAGGAGGGGAAGGGGCAGCCATGGCAGGGAACGACGAGGTCCAGGCGTCGGGGTCGGAGGCCGGGACGGCGGGATCTATGCAGGGAATGAATGGATCCGGTCGCCGGGGTTCGGATCCGGGCAAGGACGACGGAGGATGGAGCGGTGAGCACCATGGCGGCGCCGGATCAAAGGAACAGGCCGGCCATGAGATCCTGTAGAGGAACAGCATGATGAGCGGGAGACAGAGAGAGAGCCAACGCGGCGGAGGGGCTCGCCTGATGAAGGAGGTCGCCGGTGGTGAGGGCGCTGGGATCCGGCGAGGCAGCAGCGTAGAGGCGGCGACGGCGGGGTTCGATCTGGATCGGGAGCTCCTCTCCCGATCTGGATCGCTCGGGCGAGTGGGGAGACGGCACGGCTCGGGCGCCGATGGGCTTCCAGGGCCCGAACTGGGCTTCGGCGGGCCCTCGTCGGGGGACGGGAAGGCAGGGCGACGTGGCGCGCGTGGGTTGGAGGAGGACACGGTCAGGCGGCGGCGCAGCGAACGGGGCGACGACACTTGGCGGCGGGGGAGTGCGCCAGTGCTGAAAACGAGTAAGGGGGCGGCGGCGGATGATTAGGGGCGCGGAAATTTAGGAGGAGGGGGGTAGGTAGCTGCCCAAAAATGGAAGGGGAGGTGTTTTAAATAGGAAAGGGGCTAGGGTTTAGGGGGGTTTGCTTCGTTTCGGAGCCGCAGATCGACATCAGACGGCTCCGGACAGAGGGGGGGACTAGGTGGGCTAGTGGGCTGTGTGAGAGAGAGGCTTGGGCCGAGAGGAGAGAAGAGAAGTGCAGCCCGGCGGCAGTTTCGGAGACCGAAACGTCCGACGAATAAACCGGCAACGGTGCCGCTACGGATGACGGTTGGGCAGTCAAACGGACTCTGAATGCGACGAAACTTGACAGGCAGCCTGTCTACACTATAATAAGACTGCACGACAAGTTGCAACCCATTCCGAGAACATTTTCATGCCACTTATAAAATAATATTTCGGAGGTGCCGCGGGCGCGTGCGAGTGTGGTCTGAACTCCGAACGGACAACGGAGAGAACAGGGAGAACCCGAATTAATGCAAGTTTTATGAAAATGATGCCGATGCAATGCGAATGATGACATGAGACGAGATGCATAACAAGAACAAAATGCAAAACAACAGACAAAAACCCAACCACGAAGGAAATATCATAGCATCTCCAAAAAAGGCAAGAGTCGGAGTTACGAATATGGAAAGTTGTATCCGGGGCGTTACAACACTCCAACACTACGAGAGGATCTCATCCTGAGATCTAGGATGGCACCGGAGAGAAACGGAAGAGGAAGATAAGAGGTAAACTAAGTTGCTTCTTCGACAAACGAGTGAAACCATGAACCTTGAGAGGTTGAGCAATATAAAAGAAAGAGTACAATAGACATGAACGAGATTGCAAACAATCTGTTAGGAAAGAGGAACAAGGAACATTACGATAACTTGAAGGTTGCAAAGACATGAATCAAGAGTTTAATGGACAAGATAGAATTCAAAACCACTCCGGTTACAACCAGATGAGAGAGGAAGAATTCGGCCAGCACTCCGGTTAAACATGGAAGGAATAGAACATGAACTTGAGAAGATGGGAAGATACTTGATGAAATCAACAACACACTGCCTCTGGAACTATTGAAGGAATGGCACAAGGGGTAAGAAGGATTTCAGACAGCACTCCGATTGAAATGATAGGCAAAACTTGATAATATGAAAAGAACTTGAAGAGATGACACCACACTCTGGTTAAATGGAGAAGCAAGGAGAAGAACATGATCTTGCCAAAGCAAGATGATGAGTGAAAAGGGCATCATCACAATGCCTCCGGAACAAAAGAATAGAAGCTAGATTGTTGGGATAAAGGGGCGGAGAAGAAAATGACAATTTCTGCCACAAATGAACTTGGAAAGCATACTTGCAAAGAAGGATTGAACGGAGTTGTTGGAAAATCAACAACGAAAAGCACAAGCTTATTATGGGCTTATGGCAAACATCTCAAAATTATGAGGTGACAACCAGCCACTAACTGAAACAATTGCTTGCTTGAGATCAGCGAAGAGATGAAAACTGCTTTCGCCGAGAGGATAGGAGAAAACTTGGATCATTGATAAGCACCACAAATAGCAACATTCCTTAGGGGAAGGCTTTAGGTGAAATCTATACCAAGATAACTCCAAAGAAGAGATTGATGGATTTAAAATACCTCATTCTTGAGAAATGTGAATCAAGAAACATGAACTCAAAATTATCAAGAATGACATAACACCACCTCAAAAGATAATGTAGAACGAATTGCACTTCGAAATGCAAGATGAAGAATACTTGAACGCCTGAAAACAAAACATGTGTTGAACACCATGTTTATTTTAGAGTATAGCTTAGTGGATCATAGCTTCGAGAGAAATCTTGAAGAACAATTGAAGAATGAAAGGAATCCTTGGTGAACCACCATGTCGAGCCTCCATGAAGAACTCCGGTAATGAAAGGATGATAGAAAGAAAGAGAAGTTGAAAACACAAGGTGAAATCTTGCGATGATTTAGATGGAGCTTCGCGACGAGATAACCAAGAGAACTTGGAATTCCGGAAACGAAGAGATGAAACATCTCGAACCGGGAAATGTGACATGATGAACAACTTTGGAAAGAAGAAACTAGATTACTTGGATGAAACAATAATAAGAATTACGTTATGCCTATCCTTCACCAATTTAAATTGATGACAAGCAACGGATTTGGCATACTACTTATTCTCGTAGAAAGGATTAAGAAGGATATAGCGCAAACTTGAGAACGTCTTCAACGAACCACCGGTAGGATTGGAAAGAACGAATGAATCTTGAAGAGAATGGAGCAAGATTTAAGAGAAACTCTTCTTCGGTCTTCACATGTTGAGAATGATGATGAGAACCACCATGAATTGTTGAGATACTCCGGGAGAATTAAAAGAGGAAAGGTTGAGCCAAAGATGAAAAGAATTTGAAAGAGATCTTGGAGAAGGCATGTGACTGATGAAATTCATTCTTATGTCACATTTGAAAAGAATTTAAGGATAACTCCGGGAGAATTAGAAGAGTCAGGTAAGATCCTGGGAAAAGACCTGTGGGTTAGGGCCCACTCAAAAGAAACACCATTGAAATAATTTAAAGGGGGAATTGCACCGGTTGAATTAAATGGCTTGAATGAGATAATAATCTCGAAATATCTTGAACTGATTGAGAATGGAAACACAAGTCTTCTGAGATATCTTGAGCACTCCGGATAAGAATCGAGAGAGGTGAACAATTAAGAAGTGCACCGGTATGGAAAAGCATTTGCAACAAGGAAAAGAGTATGATCAAACCGCAAGCTTGAATTGGATCCACAGGAGAAGAAAAAGAACAAAGGATGATGAACTTGAAGCTCGTGAGCATCTTCACGAGGGATCACCGGATCAAAACATTGATTGAAAAGAGTGAAGAGACTTCACATGAATAAATGGATACTTGATTAAGAAATCTGAGTCCTTGAAGAAAAAGGGAAGGAGGGCGGGAAAACAAAGACAACTTGGGGACGGATGAAACAAACACCATTTAGAAAACTTAGAATTGATCTTGCGGATGTTGAAATGATCGAATCCCTTGAAGAGAAGCATGCCGGTTGGAAAGAATTGGGATGACAATCTCGATGATCAAGAAGGATTACCACTCCCATAGAAATATGAGAACACCGCTTAGGAAAAATATGGATTCAACATTTGACTTCGAAGCAACTCGAATACCACAAATAAAACAAAACAAAGGATTTGGCTTGTAGAATAAGCCGGAACAAACATATGATAGAGATTTCGTTCGAAGTTTTCGTGGTGGGGCCCACACGGGCTCGAGTGTACAGCACCATCATGTACAAGGCAGTGCACATGACATACGAAGTGTCCCCGAACCAGCATAGCCAAGGGTTCTTTAAGACACAACGAGACCACTGTAAAAACGACCGTGGAAAGGCGAACCACTAGACGTCAAACCCCAATCTCATATCATGCATCTGTCGAAAAGATATTCTAGGAGCTACTTGAATTCCCACATCTAAAACTCCTGAAACTTTCTGGTTATGCAATCTGGTGTTGGGGATACAGGGGAAGCAATATCTCTCACCCAAACTAACAATACCTACATCCAGCTGTATCCATCCGTCAACACATAACCAAGAAAACTCCGGAAATCGTGTACCTCAACCTTCGAAAAGCATCCGTTATACGAGTTATGGCAATACTCCCGAGCTCGCCCCAGTACTGGGTTATCAGGGTTATCTCACCAACAACTGCATAAAAGAGATTTTCGATGTCGGCAAGGCTAAGGTATTCCAGAACTGCAACGATAAAATTGTGACGACAACACCTCGGAGCTCAACTCCCCGGGTCAAAGCCACATAAATAGACAGGAGGCACCAAGAACAATGTTCTCGTCACAAAACCATCGAAACGATTCCAAGATACCCGTGTGATCCTAAAAAAATTTGAGTGAAATTTGAGGAGAGGAAAGTCAAAACATCTACGTCAGGAGTCCTCACTAGAGCGATGAAGGGGGCTGAGGAGTAAAAATAATCCTACTCTCCGATATATATATATAATCCTAAGACTCAAAATAGTTTTGTTCTAGACTCAACAACGGCCAACAAACAAGGGGGCTCCTATGGTCGGTCGAGGCTCTGATACCAACTTGTCACGCCCAATATGCGACCCTATCCAAAAGGAACTCGAAGGTCCCACCAAGGATAGACCCGCATATTGAAACGCTTTTGCAAGGTGGATATCATTACATCAACATTACATAATAGATGGAGATACATACATAAGGCATACAATGCCACACGAATACAACATCACAATACATCAGAGCATCATCCGTCTATGGATGAATCACAAACAGAAACTCAAACGACATCCACCCTGCTAGCCCAGGCTGCCGACCTGGAACCTATCCCTGATCGAAGAAGAAGAAGAAGAACTCAACGCAAGCAAGCATCGCTCTCACGTCATGATCATCGCACAACCTGTACCTGCAACTGTTGTTGTAGTAATCTGTGAGCCACGAGGACTCAGCAATCCCATTACCATGGGTATCAAGACTAGCAAAGCTTAAAGGGAAAGGAAGGGGTAAAGTGGTGAGGCTGCAGCAGCGACTAAGCAAGTATGGTGGCTAACATACGCAAATAAGAGCGAGAAGAGAAGCAAAGGAGCGGTCGTCAACTAGTAATGATCAAGAAGTGATCCTGAACTCCTACTTACATCAAACATAACCCAGAAACCGTGTTCACTTCCTGGACTCCGCCGAGAAGAGA
The DNA here is from genome assembly GCF_018294505.1 of Triticum aestivum. Taxonomy (NCBI): domain Eukaryota; kingdom Viridiplantae; phylum Streptophyta; class Magnoliopsida; order Poales; family Poaceae; genus Triticum; species Triticum aestivum. The sequence goes on from NC_057801.1 coordinate 600,765,973, forward strand.
CCATCACGGCTACACACGCGGTTGATGCATTTTAATTTGGATCTAGTGTCAAGTTATCTACAACCGGACATTAACAAATTCCCATCTGCCTATAACCGCAGGCACGGTTTTTGAAAGATTATACCCTGCAGGGGTGTCCCAACTTAGCCCATGACAAGCTCTCGCGATCAACGAAGGAATAGACCTTCTCCCAGGAAGACCCGATCAGACTCGGAATCCCGGTTTACAAGACATTTCGACAATGGTAAAACAAGACCAGCAAAGCTGCCCGATGTGCCGACAATCCCGATAGGAGCTGCACATATCTCGTTCTCAGGGCAACACCGGATGAGCAATCCGTACAACTAAAACCAGACCTCAAGTTTCCCTGAGGGGGCGCTGCAAAGGGCTCTAGTTCGGACCAACACTTAGACAAGCACTGGCCCGGGGGGGCTGTAATAAAGATGACCCTTGGGTTAATTACTCCCAAGGGAAAAGTAGGTGGTGGTGAGGCAAATGGTAAAATTCAATGTTGGGCCTTGCTGGAGGAGTTTTATTCAAAGCGAACTGTCAAGGGGGTCCCATAAATCACCCGACCGTGTAAGGAACGCAAAATCCGGGAGCATAACACCGGTATGACGGAAACTAGGGCGGCAAGAGTGGAACAAAACACCAGGCATAAGGCCGAGCCTTCCACCCTTTACCAAATATATAGATGCATTAATATTATAAGAGATATTGTGATATCCCAACCAAAAAAACCTATCCACCATGGAGAAATCTTCAACTTCACCTGCAACTAGCAACGCTATAAGAGGGGCTGAGCAAAAGCGGTAAAATAGCCAAACAACGGTTTGCATAGGAAAGGTGTCAAAGGTTAGAGGTTCATGGCAACATGGGATGGCTCGACAAACAGATGATAGGTAGCGCAGCAAAGCGATAGAACGAAGCAACTAGCATAGCAATGATAGTAGTGAGATCCAGGGTAGCGGTCATCTTGCCTGAAATCCCGCAAGGAAGAAGAACAAGTCCATGAAGAAGACGAACGGACGTAGTCGAACGAATCCTCACAATCGCAACATTACCGGAACTAAGAAGCAACACCGGAAAGAAACAAACAACATGGTAAATGCACAAGCATAAACATGGCATGATGCACAATCAAGTATGATGCATGTCCGGTTTAAAGAGGCATGGCATGGCAAACTGCAACACACAATACTACAAATTAAGTGGAGCTCAATATGCAACGAGTTGCATATTGACAAAACACCACATCAATTAATTAGTTCTCTCTCGGTTTTGTACCCAACAATATTAAATGTTGTTAAACATGGCAAGAGGTGAAGCATAGTGAAACTAACTATTTAGGCAAGCTTAAATGAGGCCGGAACAACAAAACAACAATTCCGGAAAATCCCCATATGCAAATTATGGATTTGGTACTGTTATGCCCTAAACACAATTTTAATGTTGTTAAACAGGAAAATAAAGTGGACCACGTTAAACTAGGCATTTTTCCACCCCACTTACATATAAAGTTTATTAAATTCGGAGCTACGGTTATTTAGTTATGGAATTAAATCATTTTATCATGACATATTAGCAAAATTTAAATAAACAACAAGTTAAACATTTTTATCATAGATGAAAATGGCATATTATTAATCTACACAATTTTCTGAGCATTTTACATATTAAAATCATTTTAATCCGATGCACAGTTAATTAGTTATTAAATGCATGAATATGAGGGACTTTTTTGTAAATCTGTAATTCACCGGATAAATGCGAAAATTGCAGCAGCAGAAAAAAAAACACCACGGGCCGAATCTGATAGAACTGGGCTGGGGGAAACAGCTCACAATTGTGGGCTGGGCCCGGTTGGGAGAGGAAGTGCGCTGGGCCTGGCGCGGCCTTGGCGACGCGGTCAACACGCGGCTGGGCTGAAGCGGGTCATCGCGCTGGGTCGGGGCGCTGAGGAGGCCCACGCGGGCGATGGGGTGGCCACTCGTCGTGCCCCTCGTCCTCCCGCACGAGGAGGGGAAGGGGCAGCCATGGCAGGGAACGACGGGGTCCAGGCGTCGGGGTCGGAGGCCGGGACGGCGGGATCTATGCAGGGAATGGATGGATCCGGTCGCCGGGGTTCGGATCCGGGCAAGGACGACGGAGGATGGAGCGGCGAGCACCATGGCGGCGCCTGATCGAAGGAAGAGGCCGGCCATGAGATCCTGTAGAGGAACAGCACGATGAGCGGGAGACAGAGAGAGAGAGCCAACGCGGCGGAGGGGCTCGCCTGATGAAGGAGGTCGCCGGTGGTGAGGGCGCTGGGATCCGGTGAGGCAGCAGCGCAGAGGCGGCGACGGCGGGCTTTGATCTGGATCGGGAGCTCCTCTCCCGATCTGGATCGCTCGGGCGAGCGGGGAGACGGCACGGCTCGGGCGCCGATGGGCTTCCAGGGCCCGAACTGGCTTCGGCGAGCCCTCGTCGGGGGACGGGAAGGCAGGGCGACGTGGCGCGCGTGGGTTGGAGGAGGACACGGTCAGGCGGCGGCGCAGCGAACGGGGCGACGACACTTGGCAGCAGGGGGAGTGCGCCAGTGCTGAAAACGAGGAAGGGGGCGGCGGCGGATGATTAGGGGCACGGAAATTTAGGAGGAGGGGGTAGGTAGCTGCCCAAAAATGGAAGGGGAGGTGTTTTAAATAGGAAAGGGGCTAGGGTTTAGGGGGGTTTGCTTCGTTTCGGAGCCACAGATCGACATCGGACGGCTCCGGACAGAGGGGGGACTAGGTGGGCTAGTGGGCTGTGTGAGAGAGAGGCTTGGGACGAGAGGAGAGAAGAGAAGTGCAGCCCGGCGGCAGTTTCGGAGACCGAAACGTCCGACGAATAAACCGGCAACGGTGCCGCTACGGATGACGGTTGGGCAGTCAAACGGACTCCGAATGCGACGAAACTTGACAGGCGGCCTGTCTACACTATAATAAGACCGCACGACAAGTTGCAACCCATTCCGAGAACATTTTTATGCCACTTATAAAATAATATTTCGGAGGTGCCGCGGGCGCGTGCGAGTGTGGTCTGAACTCCGAACGGACAACGGAGAGAACAGGGAGAACCCGAACGAATGCAAGTTTTATGAAAATGATGCCGATGCAATGCGAATGATGACATGAGACAAGATGCATAACAAGAACAAAATGCAAAACAACAGACCAAAACCCAACCACAAAGGAAATATCATATAGCATCTCCGGAAAAGGCAAGAGTCGGAGTTACGAATATGGAAAGTTGTATCCGGGGCGTTACACCCCATCATCATATTCTATTCCACCCACAGTGTTATATCCATGGCTCACGCTCATGTATTGCGTGAAGGTTGAAAAAGTTTGAGATTATTTAAGTACGAAACAATTGCTTGGCTTGTCATCGGGGGTATAGAAGTTGGGAACATCTTTGTGTGACGAAAATGAAGCATAGCCTAACTATATGATTTTGTAGGGATGAACTTTCTTTAGCCATGTTATTTTGAGAAGACATGATTTCTTTGATTAGTATGCTTGAAGTGTTACTATTTCTTTTATCAATATGAACTTTTATTTTGAATCATTTGGATCTGAACATTCATGCCACAATAAAGAAAATTACATTGAGAATTATGCTAGGTAGCATTCCACATCAAAAAAATCTGTTTTTATCATTTATACTCGAGGACGAGCAGGAATTAAGCTTGGGGATGCTTGATACGTCTCCAACGTATCTATAATTTTTGATTGTTCCATGCTATTATATTACCCCTTTGGATATTTATGGGCTTTATTTTACACATTTATATCATTTTTGGGACCAACCTACTAACCGGAGGCCCAGCCCGTATTGCTGTTTTTTTGCCTATTTCAGTATTTCGAAGAAAAGGAATATCAAACGGAGTCCAAATGGAATGAAAACTTTGGGAGCGTGATTTTTGGAACGAACATGGTCCGGAGAACTAGGAATGCAAGTCAAGAAGCTTGTGAGGCGTCCAGGGGACAGGAGGGCGCGCCCACCCCCCTAGGCGCGCCCCCTATCTTCTGGGCCCCACAGGCGGCCACCGACGTACTTCTTCCTCCTATATATACGTACGTACCCCGAAAACATCCAGGGAGCCAACGAAACACAATTTCCACCACCGTAACCTTCTATATTTGCGAGATCCCATCTTGGAGCCTTCGCCGGCGCTCCGTCGGAGGGGGAATCGACCATGGAGGGCTTCTACATCAACACCATAGCCCCTCTGATGAGTTGTGAGTAGTTTACCACGGACCTTCGGGTCCATAGTTATTAGCTAGATGGCTTCTTCTCTCTTTTTGGATCTCAATACAATGTTCTCCCTCTCTCTTGTGGAGATCTATTCGATGTAAACTCTTTTTGTGGTGTGTTTGTCGAGATCCGATGAGTTGTGGGTTTATGATCAAGTTTATCTATGAATAATATTTGAATCTTCTCTGAATTCTTTTATGTATGATTGAGTTATCTTTGCAAGTCTCTTCAAATTATCAGTTTGGTTTGGCCTACTAGATTGATATTTCTTGCCATGGGGAAGTGCTTAGCTTTGGGTTCAATCTTGCGGTGTCCTTACCCAGTGACAGCAGGGGCAGCAAGGCACATATTGTATTGTTGTCATCGAGGATAAAAAGATGGGGTTTATATCATATTGCTTGAGTTTATCCCTCTACATCATGTCATCTTTCTTAATGTGTTACTCTATTGTTATGAACTTAATACTCTAGATGCATGCTAGATAGCGGTCGATGTGTGGAGTAATAGTAGTAGATGTAGGCAGGAGTCGGTCTACTTGTCATGGATGTGATGCCTATATACATGATCATGCCTAGATAATCTCATAATTATTCGCTTTTCTATCAATTGCTCGACAGTAATTTGTTCACCCACCGTAATACTTATGCTATCTTGAGAGAAGCCACTAGTGAAACCTATGGCCCCCAGGTCTATCTTTTATCATATAAGCTTTCAATCTACTTTTATTTGCATCTTTACTTTTTGCATCTATATTGTAAAATACCAAAAATATATTTATCTTATCATACTATCTCTATCAGATCTCACTTTCGCAAGTGGCCGTGAAGGGATTGACAACCCCTTTATTGCGTTGGTTGCGAGTTCTTTGTTTGTTTGTGTAGGTGCGTGGGAATTTTGAGGAACCTCCTATTGGATTGATACCTTGGTTCTCAAAAACTGAGGGAAATACTTACGCTACTATTGCTGCATCACCCTTTCCTCTTCAAGGAAAACCAAAGCAAGCTCAACACGTAGCACCTGTGCACAACATTTTTCAGGAAACAGCAGGAGTGCTAAGGCAACACAAATCAGCAGGTGGAAGCGTAATTTTCAAGATGATCCCAATTCTTAAATTCATAGGTATTAAAATAAATAACTACAGAAATCTCGCAGAATCACAACATAACAAGAATCTAAACCTTTATGGAGTCCTTTTCTTTCTATGAATCATGCATGCATAATATGGACGTATCTGGTGCAATATTACTTGGTGTAGGTGTAGAGGACCCATGGACAAAAATCGGTGGAACAAAGCTTACCATTTTCTTTCTTTGGAGCAGCATGGAAGTTGCAATACGCTATGAAGGATGGACGGATGAGGAGACAGAAACAGAAAAGTTGTATCCAGCCTTTATTTTTAGCCCATTATACAAGTGTCACACCAATGGGTGTAAACGCACCGGTGGCTACGACAGCTGTCGTGCTAGTTTAAAAGATATGAGGTAAAATAAGAAAATAATTAACACAAGCATTTATTACAATAAAATTTCTAATAAAATTGGTCCAAAGTATCCTATGCAGATGCATGGCACCACACCTCCCTCGTGCCCTTTCCGTGAATAGAAAACAACTTTGCTATGAAAACCCTATGTTTTTCTTTTTTTTTGACCCGAGAAATAAGAATGTTGTCATCCACATGGTTTATACTATGGTCCTTCAAATATAAATTTGTTTCGCTCCTTACATTACTTTTTATAAGCATTTAGGGGTTGTTTGGTTTATGCCCCCAACTCGCCCTACCAAAACATTGGTCACGCCAAATCCTTTGTATGTTGTTTTCTTTGCTGCCAAATATTTCTAGGAAATATGCCCTAGAGGCAATAATAAAGTTGTTATTTTATATTTCCTTATTTAATGATAAATGTTTATTATTCATGCTAGAATTGTATTAACCAGAAACGTCATACATGCGTGAATACATAGACAAAATACGGTGTCCCTAGTAAGCCTCTACTAGACTAGCTCGTTAATCAAAGATGGTTAAGTTTCCTAACCATAGACATGCGTTGTCATTTGATGAATGGGATCACATCATTAGTAGAATGATGTGATGGACAAGACCCATTCATTAGCTTATCATTATGATTGTTCAGTTTTATTGCTATTGCTTTCTTCATGTCAAATACATATTCCTCCGACTATGAGATTATGCAACTCCTGGATACCGGAGGAATGCCTTGTGTGCTATCAAACGTCACAACGTAACTGGGTGATTATAAAGATGCTCTACAGGTATCTCCGAAGATGTTTGTTGGGTTAGCATAGACCGAGATTAGGGTTTGTCACTCCGAGTATCGGAGAGGTATCTCTGGGCCCTCTCAGTAATACACATCATAAGAAGACTTGCAAGCAAAGTGACTAATGATTTAGTTGCAGGATGATCCATTACGAAACGAGTAAAGAGAATTGCCGGTAATGAGATTGAACTAGGTATGAAGATACCGACAATTGAATCTCGGGCAAGTAACATACCGATGACAAAGGGAATAACGTATGTTGTCATAATGGTTCGACCGATAAAGATCTTCGTAGAATATGCGGGAGACAATATGAGCATCCAGGTTCTGCTATTGGTTATTGCCGGAGAGGTGTCTCGGTCATGTCTACATAGTTCTCGAACCAATAGGGTCCGCACTCTTAATGTTCGATGATGATTTTGTATTATATGAGTTATGTGATTTGGTGACCGAATGTTGTTCGGAGTCCCGGATGAGATCACAAACATGACGAGGAGTCTCTAAATGGTCAAGAGGTAAATATTGATATATAGGACGATAGTATTCAGACACCGGAAGTGTTTCGGAGGGTACCGGGTACATATCGGGTCACCGGAAGGGGTTGTGGGCACCCCCCGGCAAAGATATGGGCCTAATGGGCCAAGAGGGGAAACGCAGCAGGCAGTAGGGGCTGATGCGCCCCCATATGGGCCAAACCAGAGGAGGAAGGAAAGAGGGGAAGAGAGAAGGAAGGGGAGGGATTAGGCCTCCCTCCTCTCTCCTCCATCCTTCTCCCTCCAAAAAATATGGTAGGGAGGGCGAATTGGACTAGGGCCCCAAGTAGGACTACTCCTACTTGGGGTGCCCCAAGGCTGTTCCCCTCCCCCTCCCACCTATATATACGTGCGGAGGGGGCGCCTAGAACACACATCAACAATTATTAGCCGTGTGCGGCGCCCCCCTCCAAAGTTTACGCCTCCGGTCATATTCTCGTAGTGCTTAGGCGAAGCCCTGCGCGGATCACTTCACCATCACCGTCACCACACCGTTGTGCTGACAAAACTCATCTACTTCCTCGACACTCTGCTGGATCAAGAGTTTGAGGGACATCATCGAGCTGAACGTGTGCAGAACTTGGAGGTGTCGTACGTTCGGTGCTTGATCGGTCAGAACGAGAAGAAGTTTGACTACATCAACCGTGTTGTTAAATACTTCCGCTTTCGGTCTACGAGGGTACGTAGACACACTCTCCCCCTCTCGTTGCTATGCATCTCCTAGATAGATATTGCGTAGCGTAGGAATTTTTTTTGAAACTGCATGCTAAGTTCCCCAACAGTGGTATCAAAGCCAGGTCTATGCGTAGATGATATGCACGAGTAGAACACAAAGAGTTGTGGGCGGTGATCATCGTACTATTTACCACCAATGTCTTATTTTGATTCGGCGGTATTGTTGGATGAAGCGGCCCGGACCAACCTTACATGACCACATTCATGAGGTCGGTTCCACCGATAGACATGCAACTAGTTTTGCATAAAGGTGGCTGGGGGTGTATGTTTCTCCTACTTTAGTTGAATCAAATTTGACTGCGGCCGGTCCTTGTTGAAGTTTAAAACAGCAAACTTGATAAATCACCGTTGTGGTTTTTGTGCCGTAGGTAAGAACGATTCTTGCTAGAAGCCCGTAGCAGCCACGTAAAACTTGCAACAACAAAGTAGAGGACGTCTAACTTGTTTTTGCAGGGCATGTTGTGATGTGATGTGATATGATATGGTCAAGACATGATGTGATATACGTTGTTGTATGAGATGATCATATTTTGTAGAAGTTATCGACAACTAGCAGGAGCCTTATGGTTGTCGCTTTATTGTATGAAATGCAAACGCCATGTAATTGCTTTACTTTATCACTAAGCGATAGCGGTAGTTGTAGAAGCAATGGTTGGCGAGACAACCATGACCCTACGATGGAGATCAAGGTGTCAAGCCGGTGACAATGGAGATCATGACGACTTTGGAGATGGAGATCAAAAGCACAAGATGATGATGATGGCCATATTATGTCACATATTTTTTGATTGCATGTGATGTTTATCTTTATGCATCTTATTTTGCTTAGTATGGCGGTAGCATTATAAGATGATCCCTTAAACTAAATTTCAAGGTATAAGTGTTCTCCCTTAGTATGCACTGTTGCGACAGTTCTTCATGCTGAGACACCACGTGATGATCGGGTGTGATAGGCTCTATGTTCACATACAATGGGTGCAAGATAGTTTTGCACATGCGGAATTCTCGGGTTAAACTTGACGAGCCTAGCATGTACAAACTTGGCCTCGGAACACTGGAGACCGAAAGGTCGAACGTGAATCATATAGTAGATATGATCAACATAGAGATGTTCACCATTGATGACTACTCCATCTCACGTGATGATCGGACATGGTTAGTTGATTTGGATTACGTATCATTTAGATGACTTGAGGGGTGTCTATCTAAGTTGGAGTTCTTAAGTAATATGATTAATTAAACTTAATTTATCATGAACTTAGTCCTGATAGCTTTTGCATATCTATGTTATAGATCAATGGCCCGTGCTATCGTTCCTTTGAATTTTAGTGCATTCCTACAGAAAGCTAAGTTGAAAGATGATGGTAGCAACTACATGGACTGGGTCCATAACTTGAGGATTATCCTCATTGCTGCACAGAAGAATTATGTCCTTGATGCACCGCTGGGTGAAAGGCCTACTGCAGGAGTAGATATTGATGTTATGAACGTCTGGCAATCTCGATCTGATGACTACTCAATAGTTCAGTGTGCCATGCTTTATGGCTTAGAATCGGGACTTCAAATACATTTTGAACCTCATGGACCATATGAGATGTTCCAGGAGTTGAAGTTAATATTTCAAGCAAATGCCCGAGTTGAGAGATATGAAGTCCCCAACAAGTTCTATAGCTGCAAGATGGAGGAGAACAGTTCTGCCAGTGAACACATACTCAGAATGTCTGGATATCATAATCACTTGACTCAGCTGGGAGTTAATCTTCCAGATGATTGTATCATTGACAGATTTCTCCAATCACTGCCACCAAGCTACAAAGGCTTCGTGATGAACTATAATATGCAAGGGATGGAAAAGACTATTCCCGACCTCTTCACAATTCTCAAAGCTGCAAAGGAGAAATCAAGAAGGAGCATCAAGTGTTGATGGTTAACAAGACCACTAGTTTCAAGAAAAAGGGCAAGGGAAAGAAGGGGAACTTCAAGAAGAATGGCAAGCAAGCTGCCACTCCCAGGAAGAAGCCCAAAGCTGGACCCAAGCTTGAAACTGAGTGCTTCTACTGCAAAGGGACTAGTCACTGGAAGCGGAACTGCCCCAAGTATTTGGCGGATAAGAAGGATGGAAAAGTGAACAAAGGTATATTTGATATACATGTTATTGATGTGTACCTTACTAATGCTCGTAGTAGTGCCTGGGTATTTGATACCGGTTTGGTTGCTCATATTTGTAACTCGAAACAGGGACTACGGATCAAACGAAGATTGGCTAAGGACGAGGTGTGATACGTCCATTTTGCATCATGCTTTTATATCGATATTTATTGCATTATGGGCTGTTATTACACGTTATTTCACAATACTTATGTATATTCTCTCTTATTTTACAAGGTTTACATGAAGAGGGAGAATGCCGGCAGCTGGAATTCTGGGCTGGAAAAGGGGCAAATATTAGAGACCTATTCTGCTCAACTCCAAAAGTCCTGAAACTCCACGAAAGACATTTTGGGAATTAATAAAAAAATATTGAGCGAAAGAAATACCTGAGGGGGGCCACCCACCATCCACGAGGGTGGGGGACGTGCCCTACCCCCCGGGCACGCCCCCCTGCCTCGTGGGCCCCCTCGCAACCCTCCGGTGGCCATCTTCTGCTATATGAAGGATTTTACCCTGGAAAAAATCATAAGCAAGCTTTCGGGACGAAACACCACCGCCACGAGGCGGAACCTTGGCGGAACCAATCTAGGGCTCCGGCGGAGCTGTTCTTGCAGGGAAACTTCCCTCCGGGAGGGGGAAATCATCACCATCGTCATCACCAACGATCCTCTCATCGGGAGGGGGTCAATCTCCATCAACATCTTCACCAGCACCATCTCCTCTCAAACCCTAGTTCATCTCTTGTATCCAATTTTTGTACCAAAACCTCATATTGGTACCTGTGGGTTGCTAGTAGTGTTGATTACTCCTTGTAATTGATGCTAGTTGGTTTATTTGGTGGAAGATCATATGTTCAGATCCTTAATGAATATTAATACCCCTCTGATTATGAACATGAATATGATTTGTGAGTAGTTATGCTTGTTCCTGAGGACATGGGTGAAGTCTTGCTATTAGTAGTCATGTGAATTTGGTATTCGTTCGATATTTTGATGAGATGTATGTTGTCTCTCCTCTAGTGGTGTTATGTAACATCGACTACATGACACTTAACCATTATTTGGGCCTAGAGAAAGGCATTGGGAAGTAATAAGTCGATGATGGGTTGCTAGAGTGACAGAAGCTTAAACCCTAGTTTATGTGTTGCTTCGTAAGGGGCTGATTTGGATCCACATGTTTCATGCTATGGTTAGGTTTACCTTAATACTTCTTTTGTAGTTGCGGATGCTTGCAATAGGGGTTAATCATAAGTGGGATGCTTGTCCAAGAAAGGACCGTACCCAAGCACCGGTCCACCCACATATCAAATTATCAAAGTAACGAACGCGAATCATATGAGCGTGATGAAAACTAGCTTGACGATAATTCCCATATGTCGTCGGGGGCGCTTTTCTCTATATAAGAACTTGTCCAGGCTTGTCCTTTGCTACAAAAACTATTGGGCCACCTTGCTGCACCTTATTTACTTTCATTGCTTGTTACCCGTTACAATTTACCTTATCACAAAACTATCTGTTACCGATAATTTTAGTGCTTGCAGAGAATACCTTACGGAAAACCGCTTGTCATTTCCTTCTGCTCCTCGTTGGGTTCGACACTCTTACTTATCGAAAGGACTACGATAGATCCCCTACACTTGTGGGTCATCAAGGTGATGATGCGCGTCGGGAATGGTTCTAGGTCGATGTGATCGTCGTCGGCACGCTACCTCTACATCTACCTTCGGGATTAGTTTTAGACCTGAATAATTGTTATTTGGTGCCAGCGTTGAGCATGAACATTATATCTGGATCTTGTTTAGTGTGAGACGGTTATTCATTTAAATCAGAGAATAATGGTTGTTCTATTTATATGAGTACTATCTTTTATGGTCATGCACCCTTGAAGAGTGGTCTATTTCTGTTGAATCTCGATTGTGGTGATACACATATTCATAATATTGATGCCAAAAGATGCAAAGTTGATAATGATAGTGCAACATATTTGTGGCACTGCCGTTTAGGTCATATTGGTATAAAGCGCATGAAGAAACCCCATGCAGATGGACTTTGGGAATCACTTGATTATGAATCATTTGATACTTGCAAACTATGCCTCATGGGCAAGATGACTAAAACTCCGTTCTTCGGAACAACGGAGCAAGCCAATGACTTATTGGAAATAATACTGTCGGGGAATGCGGTAATTTCAAAAATTTCCTACAATCACGCAAGATCTATCTAGGTGATGCATAGCAACGAGAGGGGAGAGTGTATCCACGTACCCTCCTAGACTGAAAGTGGAAGCGTTTCAATAACGCGGTTGATGTAGTCAAACTTCTTCGCGATCCAACCGATCAAGTACCGAACGTGTGGCACCACCGTGTTCAAGACATGTTCATCTCGATGATGTCCCTTGTGCTCTTGATCCAGTTGAGGATGAGGGTGAGTTCCGTCATCATGACGGCGTGGCGATGGTGATGATGGTGCTACCGGCGCAGGGCTTCGCCTAAGCACTACGATGGTATGATCGAGGTGTGTAATTGTGGAGGGGAGCACCGCACACGGTTAAGAGAAACTTGTGTGTCCTAGGGTGCCTCCCTTCCCCCGTATATAAAGGAGCAAGGGGGAGGCCGGCCGGCCCCTAGGGTGCACCCCAAGAGAGGAGTCCTACTAGGACAACTAGTCCTAGTAGGATTCAACCACAAGGGAGAGAGGGGGAAGAAAGGAGGGGGAGAGGGAGTAGGAAAGGGGGGCGCCGCCCCCCCTTCCCTTGTCCTATTCGGACTCTAAGGGGGGGGCTGCCCTGGCCGCCCTCCTCTCTCTCCACTAAGGCCCATGGTGGCCCAGTAGTTCCCCCGGGGGGTTCTGGTAACCCCTCCGGCACTCTGGTTTTACCTGAAACTTGCCGGAACTCTTCCGGTGTCCGAATAACATGGTCCAATATATCAATCTTTATGTCTCGATCATTTCGAGACTCCTCTTCACGTCTGTGATCTCATCCGGGACTCCGAACAAACTTCGGTCATCAAAAACAGTGTAGACATGATCATCATCGAACGTTAAGCGTGCGGGCCATACTGGTTCGAGAACTATGTAGACATGATCGAGACACATCTCCGGTCAATAACCAATAGCGGAACCTAGATGCTCATATTGGCTCCTACATATTATACGAAGATCTTTATCGGTCAAACCGCATAACAACATACGTTGTTCCCTTTGTCATTGGTATGTTACTTGCCCGAGATTCGATCGTCGGTATCATCATACCTAGTTCAATATCGTTACCAGTAAGTCTCTTTACTCGTTTCGTAATGCTTCATCCTGCAACTAACTCATTAATCACATTGCTATCAAGGCTTATAGTGATGAGCATTACCTAGAGGGCCCAGAGATACCTCTCCGATACACGGAGTGACAAATCCTAATCTCGATCTATGCCAACCCAACAAACACCTTCGGAGACACCTGTAGAGCATCTTTATAATCACCCAGTTATGTTGTGAAGTTTGATAGCACACAAGGTGTTCCTCTGGTATTCAGGAGTTGCATAATCTCATAGTCAGAGGAACATGTATAAGTCATGAAGAAAGCAGTAGCAATGAAACTGTAATGATCATAATGCTAAGCTAACGGATGGGTCTTGTCCATCACATCATTCTCCAAATGATGTGATCCCATTCATCAAATGAAAACACATGTCTATGGTCAGGAAACATAACCATCTTTGATTAACGAGCTAGTCAAGTAGAGGCATACTAGGGACACTATGTTTTGTCTATGTATTCACACATGTACTAAGATTCCGGTTAATACAATTCTAGCATGAATAATAAACATTTATCATGAAATAAGGAAGTAAATAATAACTTTATCATTGCCTCTAGGGCATATTTCCTTCAAATACATATCGATGTGTGCGGTCTGATGAGTGTTTAGGCTCGCAGCGGGTATCGTTATTTTCTAATCTTCATAGATGATTTGAGGATATATGGGTATATCTACTTAATGAAGCACAAGTCTGAAACATTTGAAAAGTTCAAAGAATTTCAGAGTGAAGTGGAGAATCATCGTAACAAGAAAATAAAGTTTCTACGATCTGATGCGGAGGTGAATATTGGAGTTACGAGTTTGGCCTTCATTTAAAACAATGTGGAATAGTTTCACAACTCACGCCACCTGGAACACCACAGCGTAATGGTGTGTCCGAACGTTGTATACGTACTTTATTGGATATGGTGCGATCTATGATGTCTCTTACCGATTTACCACTGTCATATTGGGGCTATCCATTAGAGACAGCTGCATTCACGTTAAATAGGGCACCGTCAAAATCCGTTGAGATGACAATGTATGAACTGTGGTTTGGCAATAAACCTAAGCTATCGTTTCTTAAAGTTTGGGGATGTGATGCTTATGTCAAAAGGCTTCAGCCTGGTAAGCTCGAACCCAAATCGGAGAAGTGTGTCTTCATAGGATACCCTAAGGAAACAATTGGGTGCACCTTCTACCACAAATCCGAAGGCAAGATCTTTGTTTCCAAGAATGGAACCTTACTGAGGGAGTCCTGGACTAGGGGGTGTCCGGACAGCCGGACTATCATCGTCAGCCGGACTCCAAGACTATGAAGATACAAGATTGAAGACTTCGTCCCGTGTCCGGATGGGACTTTCCTTGGCGTGGAAGGCAAGCTTGGCGATACGGATATGTAGATCTCCTACCATTGTAACCGACTCTGTGTAACCCTATCCCTCTCTGGTGTCTATATAAACCGAAGGGTTTTAGTCCGTGGGACATACAACCATTACAACAATCATACCATAGGCTAGCTTCTAGGGTTTAGCCTCCTTGATCTCGTGGTAGATCCACTCTTGTACTACCCATATCATCAATATCAATCAAGCAGGAGTAGGGTTTTACCTCCATCGAGAGGGCCCGAACCTGGGTAAAAACATCATGTCCCCTGTCTCCTGTTACCATCCGCCTAGACGCACAGTTCGGGACCCCCTACCCGAGATCCGCCGGTTTTGACACCGACATTGGTGCTTTCATTGAGAGTTCCTTTGTGTCGTCACTGATAGGCTTGATGGCTTCTTCAATCAACAACAACACCTTCTAGGGTGAGACTTTTCTCCCCGGGCAGATCTTCATGTTCGGCGGCTTCGCACTGCGGGCCAATTCACTTGGCCATCTGGAGTAGATCGAAAGCTATGCCCCTGGCCATCAGGTCAGGTTTGGAAGCCTAAACTTCACGGCTGACGTCCACGGGGACTTGATCTTCGATGGAGTCGAGCCACAGCCGAGCGTGCTGCACTGTCACGATGGGCATGATCTAGCTCTGCCGCTGGATAGTACCCTGGAGGCCGCACACAAGTCCGCTCTGACCCATAGTTCGGAACCGACCGCGCAGATCGAGGACAGGTGGCTGGACACCGCCTCGGGAGCTGCAACTTCCACGGCGATGGAGCCGAATACTGACCTTGTCCCTTATAAAGCTCGTGATTCCGAGGTGCCGGACTCCTTGCCGGACTCCGAACCTCCTGCGCCCCTGCCAATCGAATCCGATTGGGCGCCGATCATGGAGTTCACCGCCGCGGACATCTTTCAGCACTCACCCTTTGGCGACATCCTAAATTCGCTAAAACATCTCTCGTTATCAGGAGAACCCTGGTCGGACTGCGGTCAGGACGGTTGGGATGCGGACGACGAAGAAATTCGAGGCCCACCCACCACCCACTTTGTAGCCACTGTCGACGATCTAACTGACATGCTAGACTATGACTCCGAAGACATCGACGGTATGGACGATGATGCCGGAGACTACCAAAAACCAGCGCCTACCGAGCACTGGAAGGCCACCCCAATCCATGATGTATATATGGTGGATACCCCAAAAGGAAGTGATAACGAGGGACAACGGGATGCGGCAAAGGATAATTCCGCCGACAAACAACCAAAAAGGCGACGCAGACGCCGCCCTTAGTCCCGCCTCGACAAAAACAGCACTTCTAATGACCCAGCAATAGAGCAGGGCAAACCAGTGGACGACGAACATGCAACCAAGCAACCATCCGAGCAGGACAAATCGGATAATCAACCCATGCCCGGCGAAAACAACAGTCCAGACCTCACGCCGGACACACCACCGGAGCATAAGAACCTTCACAAAAGACTTGTCGCCACTGCAAGAAGTCTGAAAAAGGAAAAACGGAAGCTCAAAACAGCGGAAGACACACTCAGAATGAGGTGGAGCAAAGTACTCAAGACCGCAGACAAATATGGCAATAGCCACCAAACAAAGAGCTACCTGAAGCGCAAGCTGCTACCAGAATTCGACGAGGAGGCCATAGAGCCCCCACAGCCAAAAAGCAAAGAGGTCGCCTGGTCGGATAGACGACCAGATGACAGGCCAAAAGCGACAAGCGGCGCCGCACACAAAACGACACATGATCCTCACAAAACAGAGGGCCCGGTCAGGTCCATTTATGGGCCAAAAAAGAGGGCCCCAGGAAGCAACACAACACGCCGCATGCTTGAAGATAACGGCACGCCTAAATACAGGGGCGCCGCACACCCACTATGTTTCACCGATGAGGTGCTGGATCAGAAATTTCCAGCAGGATTCAAACCCGTAAACATAGAGGCATACGACGGAACAACAGACCCCGGAGTCTGGATTGAGGATTACATACTGCACATTCACATGGCTAGAGGAGATGATCTCCACGCCATAAAATACCTACCCCTCAAGCTCAAAGGGCCAACTCGGCATTGGCTCAAAAGCCTCCCAAAAAATACTGTTGGAAGTTGGGAAGATCTCAAGGATGCGTTTAGAGCAAATTTTCAAGGGACCTATGTCCGACCTCCGGATGCAGACGATTTAAGTCACATAACTCAACAGCCCAGAGAGTCGGCGCGCAAATTCTGGAACAGGTTTCTTACCAAAAAGAACCAAATAGTCGACAGTCCGGACGCCGAAGCCTTAGCAGCTTTTAAACATAATGTCCGAGACGAATGGCTCGCCAGACACCTCGGCCAAGAGAAGCCGAGAACTATGGTCGCGCTAACAAGCCTCATGACCCGCTTTTGCGTAGGGGAGGACAGCTGGCTAGCAAGATGCAGCACCAGCGACCCGATTACATCCGAGATCAAAGATGGAAACGAAAAATCACGGCGCAGAAAGGACCAACGCCGAAATAAAGAAAAAAGCCCAAAGAATACGGCGGTCAACGCCGGATTCAAAAGCTTGCGGCCGAACAACAAAGCACTGCCTCTTAAGGACAACAATGAAGAGCTATCCAACTTAAACAAAATTTTGGATCGGATATGTCAAATCCACAGCACCTCCGGAAGGCCTGCAAACCACACCCACCGAGATTGTTGGGTCTTCAAACAGTTCGGCCGACTCAACGCCGAACACAAGGGGCTCGACGCGCCAAGCGAGGATGATGACGAACCCCACCAGCAGAGCGCCGGAAAACAGAAGACTTTCCCCCAAGAAGTCAAAACAGTAAACTCACTTCATGTGATAACACGAAACAACAATGCGACACCCGCCAAAGTAGGTGTCGCACGGTTCACCCCAGCGGAACCCCGAGATTGGATGTCAAAACCAATTACTTTCGACCACCTGGACTATTCCAGAAGCATTCGAAACGCAGGATGGACTGCTCTGATATTGGATCCTATAATCGACGGACTACAATTTACACAAGTCCTGATGGACGGGCAGCGATTTAAACCTGCTATATCCGAACACAATCCGCAAGTTGGGGATAGACCTTACTAAAATCCGACATAGCCGCACTTCCTTCAAAGGAGTGACGCCAGGCCCCTACGCCAAGTGCACGGGCTCCTTACTACTAGAAGTTGTGTTCGGGTCACCCGACAACTTCCGACGCGAAAAGCTAATCTTTCATGTCGCCCCATTCAAAAGTAGTCATCAAGCGCTATTGGGACGTGAAGCTTTTGTCCGCTTTAATGCAATACCACACTACGCGTCTCTTACACTTAAAATGCCCGGTCCACGCGGCATCATCTCATTAAAAGGTCGTTCAAGACCCCGGACACGGTTAGACGAGTCCGGCATAAAATAAGCTAGGGGCTCCCTAGCCGCACACACTACAAGGATCCGGGTCTATTGCAACAAAATAGTTTGTTGCAATACATGTTGTTTCGTGGCGATAAGTACCTATTGCCACGAAACGACATTCGTTGGCCGCCGTTGCGACTGGACGCATGGTAATAGGTTATTACCACAAAAAAGCAATCATGGCAATAAAGTATGCTATTGCAACATCCATGCGGGAAGTTGCCACATGTTTTTCCGTGGCAACACTCACCTGACGCCACAATTTTATTTGTGGACATAGCTTTAATGCAACATGTAACGAACCGTGGTGACTGGTATCTCGTGGCGATATACATTTGTGGGAACAACCTATGCCAACGACGCCCATTTTGTGGCGCATTTCTCTTCTGTGGCAATAGTCAATTGTTGCAATAAACTATGGCAACAATCCTTATTTTCGTGGCATTAGGCATGTTGCCACAACCCACTACGCTTGTGGCAATAAACTATGGCGACAATCCTTGTTTTCGTGGCATTAGGCATGTTGCCACGATCCACTACGCTTGTGGCAATAAACTATGGCAATAATCCTTGTTTTCGTGGCATTAGGCATGTTGCCACGACCCATTGCACTTGTGGCATTAACTTATGGCAACAAATATTCCGGTCGTCGTAACAGGAAATTGCAACATATTTGTTTTGGTGGTGATAAATAGGTGTCACAACATGTAAAATCTTTGTAGCAAGAAACTATTGCGACAATTTAAACTTTCTGTGGCGATACACTATTTCAACCGAAAGTGGGTTGTCGTAATAGCCTATTGCAACCGTAAAAAAAATACAGGCATTGAATTACAATATTCAAAACCGTACGTATATAATATGTAGATCCATAAAATTCATAATTATCATAGCAAATATCCATCAAATGAAACTCAAATGTAATTTAGCCATCCTAATTAATTGCGAAGACTAAATTGTCCGTAATCTAGAGTGCAGTCGAGCTAGTTCTTCGGATCCTAATTAACTGAAAGTGGGTTGTAAGTCTTCTGGCAGATTAACAAATCTAGCAGCATCTGTTTTGTATGCCTTGTAAGTGGAGCTTAGAGTTGATCGCCAGCCTCTATATCGCTCTTTCACAATTTTGAGAACTTTTTCTTCTGTTTCTGGAGTATCTTCTAGGTCCCATCTGTCATTTAAAGCAAAAAACAAATGAATATACATAAGCAGTGCATTATCGATGGTAAAATAAGATAACACATGTGGAAAAGGTTGTACGCACTATCATATCTGCAACAATGAGTCGGTGGATGGTAGGGTGAATGTACGACCGCGTCCTCACTCCAATGAGTGGTAACTTTCTTTTCATTATGACTACCACGTCATCCTTGAATGAACATTCATTCCTACTGTACCACCCAATTTTTCAAAGAATGTAATATTTAGCTTTGCAGATCCATTGGAAAAACGCTTCTTAGGTGCTTTAAAACCTTTTAGAACACCTCGCCCTTTCTTCTTCTGTCCACCAGATTCTACAGCCCAAATCATACAAGAAATATTGTATTACTCGGTATTAGATTGTAAGAAATGATGACACAAATATAAACGGAAGCAAGTACCATCCTGTAGTAGCGCACGGTTGTGGCGAGCATGGGATGGCCATTCAACAAGGAAACACATGTCATTAGCAGTCACTGGAATGTCAGATTGTTCTGGTGTTCCTTCATAAGATTTAGTAGTCTTGAAGGTTTAGCAATTTAACCCACACCAAGATTTTATGCATATAGAAAATGCTAAACAATTTACTAGATCTGGGTTGTCCATGGTGGTTTTTGTATGCTGTTATACTTTCCATCCTTGTTAACAGAACATAGCCTTTCTTTACTTCACACAAAAACAATCATGGGACTTAGCAATAACAAAGCATTGATGTTGTGCACCATTCAGATAGGTGATTAAGAAGTAAGGATGTTCTGTACGAGGAGTATCCTCTGTAAAAATTCATCATTGTGCCCTTTGTAGGTAATGCAGACATAAATTTTCGAGTCAATTTAAAAAGAAAGCAATAAAAACAAAATATCTATTAAAAAGAAAGTATAGATCTGAATCCTTGGTTCCCTAGTGTAGGCAAGAAGTATAAATCTATGATGATTATTCCAACTACATAAGGCACAACACGATATAAGAAAGCAATAAAAATAAAATATCTATTAAAAACTCATATTATAGTGGTCTGAATAACGTGCAGAGGATCCACTAAACCTGAATCCTTGCTTCTCTTGACGTACGTTATTCAGAAGTATTAAGCATATGTGAATGAACATGAAAGGCAATGTATCAGTGATAGGTTGTTCGTAAAAATACTACTATGAATCTATAGGAAAAACATTTCCAAAGTGACTCGTGTAAGACCAAATATCTATTAAAAATCATCTTATAGTAATCTGAATCAAATGCAATGCAGAGGATGACTAAACCTGAATCCTCTGCTCTGTTGACGCACATATATCATCTAATATATGACATTATAGCTTAAAATGTGTTGAAAGAAACTCATCTCGGTCTACGCTAATTGCTAAAAAATATTTATTAGAGTAAAACTGACAGACTTTTGTAGATACAACTTGCGTCGTATCCAGGAGCATTTTACACATGATCAGTCTAACTATACCTTGGATCTAGAAAAGGAACAGGTAACATATTAATTCCTGAACATATTCAGGTCTTTTCTGCAGCTGAAGCCATCAAAAAAAGTTTATCTTTGGAAATACAAGTCAAGGAACAAGGAAAATTAGGATTCAAAAAATCTGATCAATGCAAGCAGGATAAAGGAGAAATTATACAGGGAACTACTGTTGACATAGCCAAGCTAGGGGTGTTCTTGCAGATTTCTGTGCCGCTATCGTCTCAACACGACGCAAGTTTTTCATGTCAGTAGAGATCATCACAGGGAAGCACATGAAGCAGCCAAGCTAGCCTACTCACAGGGAATTCATCCAAATCAAAATGTTAAAATAGACTGCAGCAATGTTGTTCATGATGAGTGGCATCATTCCGTGAATCATATTATTATACGTATAGCTCAGATGGGATATGTCATCACCAATGTAAACTGCAGTTATGTAAACATGTGATTCGAAATGAATGGTGCCTAGTGCGCCCATGTTTTGTTCAGAAAAAAAAAGATTCAGATATAAGACTTGATGTTGTATGCAGGGTGACAGCACAGAGATGGTAGGAATATCAAATCACATGTGATCCTGAAGCGTAGCCCGGCTACCAACATTTCTGTCATAAGCTGGAATTTAACCGTGGTGAGTTCATCAGTCAAAACCGAAAAGCCGGGAATATCAAAGAGTTTCAGTAAGGCTGATCCTGTATCTAAATGACATTCGTCCTACATGATCCACGGTGCAAAAACAGAACATGCAGTCGATCAATCATGCACACCTTAACAAATCACACACCGTAATTAAGTTCACGAGCCATAACCGAAGGGGGACTGCCAAAGACATCCAGTTAGCAATTTAGCATGATCCTATATAATATTCACGCTCTATAATACATGGTGCAAAACACATAAATATGCAGATGGTATTATGGTAAGGATGACCAGAACAAACAAACTGAAGTAGACAAAGATCCTGCAGACCAAACCATCATGCTAAATTTAGTATAGAAGTGAACTCAGAAAGATCATGCAGACGAAACCATTATTCAGGGGGGAAATAATCTTTATTCAGATTGATCTCAGAAAGCCGGGCTACATAAGTGAGATGAGGGTGGAAGACGGACCCTGAAAGCGTGGCGTGGCTTGCAGCCCATGAGTTGGAGCGCGCTCTGCAGGACGGGGCGCGTGTAGCGGAAGCTGCCCCCATGGTGGTTGGCGACGGCAATGTAGAGAGGCGGCGGCCATGTCCGCTGCCGGGACTTCTTTTCTACGGCCAAGCGGCGAGCGGAGGAGAGAAGGGGCAGCCACTCTGAATGGATCGAGAGAGCGGCGCGTTGACCAGGAGCTCGTGGGGGAGGGGGGTTTGAGCCCGGGCGGGCATGGCCGAAGACATGGTCGAGCATGCATGAGTTCGTGGGGGATCCTCGTGTCCGCTAAATACCTTTCCCTCTCAGGGAAGCAGATTCGCTTGCAGTCAGATTTTTCATGGCAGAGGAGAGGGAGGAGGGCGAGATCGAGGAGGAATAACCTGACTCCGTGCAGCTGATTCCTACCTCTCCTCTGCGCCCGTCGGTGTGGTTCGCTGTGTTGTCGCCGTCATGACGCCGGCAGCACAGAGGAAACAGGGACGAGACCTCAGATCCAATCGCCCTTGAAGACGCCGTGGTTTGATTTAGAATAACAGTGAGTTGTTAGGAATGTATTTAACAGGAAGGTTAAATATATATGCTATTTTTTTATGGGATCGAAGACGCTAATTTAGGACCTTTTAGTGGGAGTTAAAAAATCTTGGCGCAAACAACATTACACCTAATTAAATTAGTGGTGGGATAATGATTATTTTTTACTAAAAAGTAATTATTTTTTGAGGGAATGTTCTATTTTGTAAATATATTTTGAGACAGATGGAATACTAAAATTTATTTGTGACAAAATTATACCGTGGTGAAAAAACAGCAAATTCGAGATTTGTGAAGGGGCGATCTCGACGCCCTCCCCTGTAACGTTCCCGTCCTCCTTGTCGATATTTGTATAGTCGTCGCCATTTGAGAAAGCCAATTAACGAACGAAAAAGAGTTTCCCCGCTTTATATTATAAAGCAACAACAACCGATACAAACGCACGCCACATACACCCAAGGCAAGATACACAAATGTCGGGCACCGACACACAACCTCAACGACTATCAAGCACCTATAACATGTGCAAAAATTGGATCTGCTTAGAGCCGACAGATACCACTAGCACGAGGAGCGATCATCCGGGAAGATGTGTGACGGACACGCCGGACCGAGGACTCCAAGACGATGCCTCCATGAAGGGCACGACGAACGTCGCCACCGTCCGATCCGAAGATCAAGTTTTCATTCGGGGTAAGACGGAAGGAGTGGGAGCACCACAACGGAGCCTGCAAGGAGGAACACGGTGCCCACAGACACCGTTACCGTCGACCGATGCACGGACTGGATAGGTGATGTACCACGGTGCTTCAACTCCTCCGCCGCAACCCCGATCCGCCAACCACCCGCAGCCAATTAGGAAGGTGGTGTTTCATCATGGACCTACGCCTAGGTTGGGATATGTCAAAAAATTATGCTTGGCCAACTATGGTCAAGGCAGCAAAAATTTGGTCACTTTTCAATTACTGCTCATTGAAACCTCATGCGACCCTCACTTTAAAACTATTAGGTTATACTCTTGTCTCGAAACGTAAGTACTGATGGGATGGGTTGATCAGACGGTTGATATATGCCGGTCTCGATCTCACGTTCCTATCTTGAGATGGGGTAATCTCATCATCGTTCATCTTGCCGGACAATTCATGGACGGTTCGTCCACGCCAGAGTAGGTCCAACAGAATTATGTATCTTTTGTTCAAGCAATCCCTCCCGTCGCCTGCGAGGACGACTCAGGAGGGAGTGATCTCAACATCTTTCATCTAATCGTACAGTCCATGGAGGGATCCTTCACGCGGCCACAGTAGGTCCAACACAATCATATTGCTTTTGTTTTAGCCAAAATAATAGAGATTCGACTATGTCAATTAGAGCATCTACGATCGGATTTTGCAAATCCGACCCTTCAAATGCACGCGGTCTGCGGGTATAACCCGGACACTCCTCAAAAAATGCAATCCACATCCGGACTCCTGAATTACCATATCTCAAATCCATACAAACTCATGCAACTACGTCGACGCACACACGTCGTTCGTCTACTCCATCACACTACACTAAACATGCCATCGGACTACCAAAATTTGGCATGTTTGGCTATCGTGGAGTTCATCCACGGTTGCCCTTGCCTTTCTCGGCGCCCTTGTCGTCCTTCTCGTGAAAGTACCAGTCGAAGACGCAGTACGAATCGAGCCAGATCTGCTCGTTGCTGGAGCTGTCCTCGCCATCGATGTCCTCCTTGTCCTTCATGGTAATCCAGCCATGGCACGGACCACCCGATTCTGCTCTCCGGCGAGGGCGCACGGACTCATACTCTGCTCGACTGGTGATGGGGAAGGAGAGGTGTTCCGGTCGGGACCGCGAGGATCCAGCACCACAGGACCCAAGCGCCCGGTGAGCCGACGCTATGGCGTCGGGCGGACGGATCCGCCCGCCAGCCAACACCCACCAGCCTGACACACCTCATCTGCCTCCCGGGAGGCACGCAGACGCCGCACCCTGTCGTCGGCCCGCCCCAACCCTGATGGGGCCCAGGGGTTGCAGAGTTGAAAAAGATGGAATATGTTTTTGCCGTACGTAACTCGACGAACTTGCTTAGTATGGAGGCAATCTTGGTTGCCAAGAATACATAGGATTACATGAGATCTCAAGGACCAAGTAATAGGAAATAATCCTACCTAATCTATAGTCATAACTACACTGATTACATGCTGAAATATACATTAACATTCCCCCTCAATCTCAACGGGCCACAAGGTTGAGATTGTGTCGTAATTTCTCCAACATGGCTTTTGTAGCAGGTTTAGTGAAAGCATATGCCACTTGATCACCGGAAGACACAAAGCGAACATCCAAAGCTCCTTGCGCCACCTTTTATCTTACAAAGTGAAAATCCACCTCAATATGCTTTGTCCTCGCATGAAATACTGGATTTGCACTCAAATAGGTGGCACCGAAATTATCATACCACAAAATTGGTGGTCGTGGTAGGAACACTCCCAGTTCCCTAAGCACAGATTGTACCCAAGTAACTTCAGCTGTGCCATTTGCTAGTGCCTTGTACTCCGCCTCAGTACTGGATCGTGAAACTGTGGGTTGCTTACGAGCACTCCATGATATCAGGTTAGGACCAAGAAAGACCACAAAACCACCAGTAGAGCGTCTGTCATCGACACATCCTGCCCAGTCAGTGTCAGTGAACACACTCAAAAGTGTGGAGCTTGACCGGCGAATAGTGAGTCCAGTAGTCACAGTACCCTTGATATACCTCAGTATGCGCTTCACCGCCTCCCAATGCACATCAGTGGGTTTGGCTAGATATTGGCACACCTTGTTGACAGCAAATGAAATATCAGGACGAGTGAGGGTAAGATACTGCAATCCTCCAACCATGTTGCGATAGCTAAAAGCATCATCATGACTGAGAGGAGTACCAAGATCTGCTGCCAACTTATCAGTTACTGACATGGGAGTAGAAACTGCCTTGCAATTCTCCATATGAGCACGATGAAGAAGATCATCAGCATACTTGCGTTGAGACAACACCATTCCCCCTGAATTGTAGGTGGCTTCAATCCCAAGGAAGTAAGGAAGGCGACCAAGGTCCTTGATGGTAAAGGACCCACCTAGAGTGCGAAGCAAACGATCCACTGTATGGGAGCAGGAGCCAGCAATGACAATATCATCAACATAGACCAACATGTAAATAACTACATTGCCTCGCCGGAAAATGAAGAGAGAGGTGTCGGCCTTGGATGAATGAAACCCAAGTTGTTGCAGCCGGTCACTAAGGCCGGAGTACCAAGCCCGCGGAGACTGTTTGAGTCCATAAATAGACTTCCGAAGCTTGCAAACATGGTGAGGAAATCGAGGATCCTCAAAACCTGGAGGCTGCTGCATGTACACATTCTCATTAAGCAAACCATGAAGAAACGCATTGTTGACATCAATCTGGCGCAAACACCAACCCTGTGAAACTGCAAGTGACAGCACAAGGCGAACAGTGGCCGGTTTAACAACCGGACTGAAAGTGGCAACATAATCAACACCATACTGCTGAGTAAACCCACGAGCAACTAGGCGAGCTTTGTACTTGTCAAGAGAGCCATCAGATCGTTCCTTGAGCTTAAAAATCCACTTACAGCTGACGATGTTAGTGCCCGGAGGACGAGGCACAAGTGACCATGTCTGAGTGCGCTGAAGGGCAGAGAACTCCTCTTGCATAGCACCTGTCCAAGCAGGATCAATAAGAGCCTGCCGATGCGTAGTTGGAACGGAGACGACGGCACTGAAACCGCGACAATACGGATTATATCGGACAGTGCCATCAGATGGAACCTTTGGGCGCCGAATATTGTTCTGTAGGCGTGTGCGAGCACGCTCGGGAGGGGGCACCGGCGAGGAAGCCGACGACGGGGAGTCTGCCGAGGATGCTCCGGCGGTTGCATCTGCACGCACATGTACGCAGTCGACCGCACCAGGCATAGGCGCGTCGGGCGCTGCTCGCCCAGCCCCGTCGGAGGCAGCCGCGTCGGGCGCTGGCGCGCCAGATGCAGCTCGCCCAGCCCCGTCGTGTGCATCTGCGTCGTGTGCAGCTGCATCGGACGAAGAGGCTCCATGCTGGGCTGTGGCACGCGCGAGCGACGGCTCGGGCGACTGGACCGCACCGGCCCACCCGACGGGGCGATGCCAGAGGGCGCATCGGAGGGCGCCGGAGCGCGCGCTGGGTCAGCAGGATGCAGCCGCGTGCCGCAGGCGGGCTGGGTGCATGGGGGTGTAGCATGTACGTCCGTCACGCCAGTGCATGGAAGCTGCGTCTCTGTACCTGTAGGATATGACTCAGGAAACAAAAAACACAGATTGTAGTTTCTCACATTAGCATCCTGAACTACTGGCTCGTGAGAAGGAAAAGTCACGGGAGGATTTAAGAGAGACAAATCGGGACACACACTAGTCGCAAAAGGAAAAACTTTTTCATCAAAGACAACATCTCGAGAGATATATATGCGACCAGTGGACTTGTCAAGACACTTGTACCCTTTATGAAACGGACTATATCCGAGAAAAACACACATCTTTGAGCGAAACTCAAGTTTCCGAGAGTTATATTTGCGAAGACTAGGCCAACATGCACAACCGAAGACACGAAGAAAAGAGTAATCAGGAGTGATGTTAAGGAGGCGTGTGAGTGGTGGCATATTTTGAAGGGTCCTGCTAGGCATGCGATTGATCAAATAACATGCGGTGAGAAAAGCTTCATCCCAATAACGCAAAGGAAGATTGGAGTGAGCTAGGAGAGCAAGCCCGGTTTCAACGAGGTGACGGTGCTTTCGCTCAGCGATACCATTTTGTTGGGATGTGTGTGGACACGATATGCGATGGGAGATACCAACACGTTGAAAAAATTTGTGCAAGCGGTGGTACTCGCCTCCCTAATCAGATTGGACCGAACAGATTTTTGTGTTAAGAAGTCGTTCGACATGGGCTTGAAATTTGTAGAAAACTTGTTCGACGTCAGATTTATGTTTGAGAAGATAAATCCAGGTAAAACGGCTAAAGTCATCAACGAAGCTAACATAAAATTTAAAACCACCAGATGAGGCGAGGGCAGGCCCCCACACATCGGTATGAATAAGCTCAAGTGGTTGCGAAGAAACACGGGAAGAATTATTGTAAGGTAATTGATGACTTTTAGCGCGTTGACAAGCATCACAAACAAAAGTATCATGACTCGACGAACAAGGGAGTTTATTTGTCCGAACGACAGACTCAACTACATTATTTGAAGGGTGACCCAAGCGATGATGCCACTGACTCGATGAAGACCTAACTCCAGAAAATGCTCGATGTGAGGATGACGATGATGGCCGGCCATACAGAATGGGGTAGAGACCATGTCGACTTCTACCGTGAAGAAGGACCCTCCTCGTGATTTTGTCCTTCACAAAAAAGAAATATTTGTGAAATTCCACAAACACTCGGTTATCCGAAACAAGACGGTAAACAGAAAGAAGGTGCTTGTGAATTTCAGGAACATGCAACACATTATTAAGATGGATGGTATCACGTGAGCCAGCTAGTTTAGTATGACCAACGTGAGAAATTTCCAAACCTGCGCCGTTTGCAACTTGAACTTGATCCTTCCCACCATAGCGCTCGTGCATCGTCAAACGGTCGAGGTCGCTGGTGAGGTGGTCGGTGGCACCAGTATCAAGGTACCAATTGTTGTCGCGGTGACCATATGTCACCATGTTGCCGCTGCGATGGTCGTCCGACTGGTAGGCGTGATTGTAGCGATCGCGACAGTCGGTGGCGTAGTGCCCCTCCAGGCGGCATATCTGGCACCGGGGTGGGCGACGATTTCGGCCGCCACCACCGCCATTGTGGCGTCCACCGTTGTTGCCACGGTTGCCACCGTTGCCATAGCGGCCGCCATTGCCACCATGGTGGCTGCCGTTCCTACTCCCATGGTTGTTGTTGCTGTTGCGGCTAGCATCACGTGACCCGTTGCCATTGCCATGGTGCATGGCGTTGTTGGCGGATGAAAAATGGCCGCTGTTGGCAGCGTGTTGTTCTTGACGAGCTTCAAAACTGAGAAGATAAGAATAAAAATCGGAGAGGCTCACTTGGCCGGTGAAGACAGAGAGCGCTGTCATGAGCGGGTCGTACTCCTGTCCCAGCCCCCCGATGATGTGCCCAATGATCTCGTCGTCGGACAGTACCTCGCCGACAGTGGCCAGCGCGTCCGCATAGCCAGTCATCTTGTGGAAGAACTCTGTTGTGGTCATGTCGTTCTTCTTCGTCTGCGACAGCTGTGTGCGAAGTTGACGCACGCTGGCCTGGTTTTGAGCGGCGAACATGGCGCCGAGGGCGGACCAGACGGCCGCCGAGGAGGTCACTCGCGTCATCTGAGCGAGCACTTCCTCTGTCATGGAAGACAGGAGCGCGCCGAGCACGGCTTGGTCGGTGCACCGCCATGGCTCATACTCAGGGTTGGGCACTGAGTGTGCAGCGTCGCCGGTGCCCTGGACGATCGTCTTCGGTGGCGCAGGGATGGACCCGTCGAGGTAGCTGAAGAGGCCGGCGCCGGTGAGCACTAGTGCAGAACCAGGCAATAACACCGGTTCGTAAGGCCCTTTAGTGCCGGTTCCCCCGGCACTAAAGTGTGGTCACTAAAGGCCCCCCCTTTAGTACCGGTTCTGCACGAACCGGTGCTAAAGGGAAACCACGTGGCACGAGCCAGCTCCGGGGGCCTGGAGCCCTTTAGTACCGGTTGGTAACACCAACCGGTACTATAAGGTTTGGGGGTTTTTAGTTTTATGGTTTATTTTTCATTTAATTTTGTATTTCCATTTTAATTGTTTTTCGTTTGCTGGTATTTTACGATACTACACATTGTAAAC
>NC_057801.1:600795642-600797280 GCF_018294505.1 Triticum aestivum
ATAGAATTTCTAGTAGAACCAATCATCGAGTTCAACATGATTGTCATGATATTATAAGCGTTCATATATAACACCACAAAAGCAAATCACTTAAGTTCAGAACGAAGAACACGGACATGAAAGGCCAAGTACTAATTAAGAGCAGCATGAAGAACTAGCTAAATCACTCCTGCTAGCTACTCTCTCTCTGGTAAAATAGCATAGAACATGTATAGCTCTCCTGATTGATCATACTAGAGCATGCCGATGAACCTGTCTCCTAATCGTGGGCTGCGCTTCTCATTGCTGCCCCATAATACTTCTCTGCGATCATTAACAATTTTCCTCCAATCTTTCACTATTAAGCATTCATCACTTCTAGAAATTCTGAATGCATTCATGTGCAATGCAGGATATCTTGGCCTTAAGCTAAGAATTGACATCTGACCTTTAGTCTTGATCCCCTGAGGCACAACTGTCATCGGGAGTCCCTGTTGAACAATATCGTATAGTACTTAATTAATATACTCAGCAATGAAAGTTTAAAAAAAATATGTATGCAAAATATGCACTGAGGACAAATAGTAAATATCTTACCATCATTCCTAAATAGATGTGACCGTAGTTCAATACCATCACTATTGGTCGCACGTTTTGAGTACTAACATTTCCAAGTGCAGGAAAAAAATTTGTCTTGACAGTATGAAGATCCTCAAGCCATGAAACATAATGACTTATCTCCTCGCAGTTTAGTTCAGCTCCGGGACAGTAGAAGGTCCTGTCTACCAAGCGCCGGACATGTTTGGTTGAATGGAGATAAGCTGTCAATAGAAATTAGTTGTCAGTTATTTTTGAAATAAGCAATATCAAAGACAAAAATATATTTGAGAAGAACTCACATAATGGTAGAACTGGAGGCGTCTGCACATCGACCCATATGTCTCTATTAC
Source organism: Triticum aestivum (assembly GCF_018294505.1). Taxonomy (NCBI): domain Eukaryota; kingdom Viridiplantae; phylum Streptophyta; class Magnoliopsida; order Poales; family Poaceae; genus Triticum; species Triticum aestivum. The sequence goes on from NC_057801.1 coordinate 600,796,572, forward strand.
CTTCAATATCATCTTCCGGACGAATATCAAAGGTGATTACCATACCAGGCTCAAATGCATAAGCCTTGTATAGTGCTTGCCAAGTTTTGCATTTAAAATAGGTGTACGTGTGTGCATTGTATACTTTGACGTTAAAAGTATAACCATCATGCTCAGTTTTCAGGTAAGTTCTCTTTAGCTCCATAGTTTTCATATCTTTAAAACCTATCTTATCTAAGACAAAAATTCTTGCATGGCATGGGATGCGCTAGTAGAATAGTGAAAATAAAAAATTATAAGTCAGGCAAATGAAGCATATATAAGTCATGCTTAATTATGAAAATAGACGTGTCCTTGTGACTTACTGTATCGAATTCGAAAGTCTCATCCAGCTTGATGCTGAATCGCCTACCATCAACAAGGAAATTTCTGTCGCACTGGCCGCGCTCGTCTTCACAGTATGTGCACATACCGAAATTTTTTCCGTTGTCAGACGACATTTCCTATGTTCATATTAGGCGAAACATTAAACACTTACTAATTCAATTAATTCAACTACTTCTATTAATTCAACTAAGCATTTACTAAAAATAAACTAGTTATATTAATTCAGTTAGTTCAACTAAGCATTTACTAAAAATAAACTAGTTATATTAATTCTATTAGTTCAACTAATCATTTACTAAAAATAAACTAGTTCTATATATTAATTCAACTAGTTCAACTAAAC
>NC_057801.1:600798089-600817718 GCF_018294505.1 Triticum aestivum
GACGACGTACGGGACCGCGGCGACGACGACGGACGGTGGCGGCGCGAGACGACGACAACGACGGGCGGCGGCGGGGACAGCGACGACGACGACGGACGACGGGCGACGGGCGGCGACGACGGGATCGAGCGGCGTGCGGCGATGTCGAGAGGTTGGAGACGAAAGTGGGGAGATGTAACTGAAATTTTCGTAAGTGCTATATATATAGGATCACCCTTTAGTACCGGTTGATGGCACCAAGCGGTACTAAAGGCCAACTTTGGCCAGGCCAAGAGGCGGGAAGAGCAGGCCTTTAGTACCGGTTGGTGCCACAACCGATACTAAAGGGTGATATGTAGTACCAGTTGGAGCCACCAACCGGTACTAAAGGCCTCGCTGCCACCCCAAAGTTTAGTCCCACCTCGCCGGGCGAAGGGCAGCCGCACAGGTTTATAAACCCAGCCGCGGCTACCTCTTTGAACTCCTCTATATAGCAGGCTTGTGGGTCTAAATTCTGCGCGCTGCCCTGTGAGTCTGCTGGGCCTTTAAGGCCTGTAATTGCACGCCCGTGGCCTAGCAGGCCCACAGGGCAGCGCCCCAATTTTTTTTATAGTTTTTTCTTTTCTGCTTTATTTTCTTCTATTTATTTTTGCGTAGTTTTTTGTATAGTTTTTTCTTTTCTGTTATACTTATTTTCTTCTATTTATTTCTGAGTAGTTTTTCATCTAGTTTGCCAAAATTCAACATTTTCAGAGTTCATTTTGTAGTGATTTTCAATTTCATGGTCATTTTATATAGTTTTTTTCTTTTCAGCTATAGTTTTTTTTCCTGCTATTTTTTCTTTTCTGCAAAACTTGATGGTCAAAGTCTGGAGTTATAACCAAAGTTAAAAAAAAGAAATGCCGACGTGCAATTAGTTTTTGCCATAACAGAAGAAGTCCGGAGTTGTAATAAGTTATTAAAAATAAAAAAGAGGTGCAATGCTCGTTAATTTGCTTCAAGCCTTTCGGAATAGTGTAAACTGCACTGCGCATAGCTTCGTGCAGTCTACCATATTTCTGAAGGCTTGAAGCTAAGCAACATGAGCATTGAGCCTCTTCTTCATCGTCTCTGCACTCAGGGCTTATAAACCGCTCATAATCCCTCTCTCTTCGCGAGGTAGGACTAAAAAACAGCTTACTAAGAAACTGTAGTACTGGTTCATCCATGAACCGGTACTAAAGGTGCTCGTGCGGCCCCAGCTAGCCTTACCTGACACAACCTCATTAGTACCAGTTCGTGGCATGAACCGGTGCTAAAGGTTCGGCACGAACCGGTACTAAACAGCTCCTCCCGCCTAGCAGTTGGTGCATACTGAACGCAAAAAATATAAGAGCATTTAGATCATGAGCTTACATTTCTTTACAGTCTAAATTGTCAATATGATCTTATAACATCAAAAATACTTTGATCATCAATGATCTTTGTGTGTACAATCTGAATTGTCAATATGAGTCATCAACGATTTATAAACCGATGAAGACTCATATTGCGGCCACAAATTCTACACATAGAGTTCAATGAAGACCAAGTGCTTGTGATAGTTTGAGAAATAACATATTTAAGGTGGTAAAAGGCTTGTTAGGGGAGCGATGTGGGACTAAAAACAGCTTGCCATAACCTCATTAGTACCGGTTCGTGGTACGAACCGGCACTAAATTATGATGGTGGGGCCATAGCCTGACCGCAGGCTGACACAGCCTCTTTAGTACCGGTTCGTGGCATGAACCGGTACTAAAGGTTCGCCACGAACCGGTGCTATTGATCGCCGCCACGAACCGGCACTAATGTACACATTAGTGTCGGCTGAAATTCAAACCGGCACTATTGTGCTTCACATTTGACCCTTTTTCTACTAGTGGAGGTTATGTATGACCTGCGCTTTCCACAATAGGAAATTGACACGGGTGAGCCGGACAGTGATGAGTCCGGCGAGCGACGGCATGGTGATGGTGGGGCTAGAGACGAGCGCACCAGCGGTGGTGGTGACGGGCACGCCGACGGTGGTGCCGGCCATGGCGAGAAGATGGGATCGGGCTCTGGTTACCAAGTTAAAAAAGATGGAATATGTTTTTGCCGTACGTAACTCGACGGACTTGCTGTGTATTAGTATGGAGGCAATCTTGGTTGCCAAGAATACATAGGATTACATGAGATCTCAAGGACCAAGTAATAGGAAATAATCCTACCTAATCTATAGTCATAAGTACACTGATTACATGCTGAAATATACATTAACACGCAGATCTCCCGCGCGCCGCCAGGATACACCATAGCCGCACCTGACCGCCGTCGCCTAGGGACACCTCCCAGAGCCATGCCTTCCCGAGTCGGAACACCACGGAGAAGGAAATGGCCAGGGGCTGCCACCGTGAGCGTCGCCCGGGCCAGGCCCGCAGCGACTGTGGCGTGGAGGGGGGGGGGGCGGGCCGCGGCCGGTCGCCATGGGGGCGACGCGGTCGCGCGATGGGGGTGTATGCGTCAACTGCCAAAAAAATTATTTCAGAGAATTATGACAATATATGCAGCTAGAAATAATGTTACAAAAATTTGCGTTTTTTTTGCATCGAACATTTTTGTGTATTTGTATATTATACTAGTCCTAAAAGAAAAAAAAGATAACTACCCTAGATCCTCAAATTGCTCCAGATACTTATCGATTCGTTCCATACCTCAGCTCGTACCTCGATCCCCTGTTCGGCCGCCGCCCGACCCGAGCGCTGGCCGCATCCAGCAGCCACATCATGGCGGCGCGACGAAGCAGCCCGCGCCGGCGCCTCCCTGCCGCTCCCCTCTCCCTCTAACCTTGCTCCGCCACCCGTCGCTCGGCGCCTTTCGCCCGTTGGCCTCCTCCTCCCTGGATCTCGGCTGGTCGATCATGCCCATGGGCGCGTGACCGCAGGCGGTGAGGGCCGAGGCGGCAGGGCTGCGACCAGGCAGCAGCCACCAGGTTGCGACCGGCGACGAGGGGTCTCTCCGCAACTCCCAGTATGTCACCGGCAGGTACAAGCAAAGTCCTCTCTGTCTGTGCTGGACGTGGCCTTGCGGCTTGCTGGCCTGGTGCAGACCTCATGTGAATTGGTGATTCTTGTTCGTTACTTGTAACCGGTGATGCTTGTTTGATTTTCCTTGTTTATGAACTAGTGAATATATACTCTGTTTTTCTGCTGGAAATCCCCTGTTTCGTGCTGAAAATCCCCTGTATCCCTGCTGAAAATGCTCTGTAGTACCTCCCGCTAAATGGCTTAGCGGCCGCAATAGCCTGCTATAGCTGTTGTAGCGGCTGCGAAAAGCTGCCGCGAAATCAAATTGCCCCCGATTTTAATCTTTGCCTATAATCCAAACCAAATTGAACTGTTTGTGTTTTCAAACCAAACCAATCCAGCCCATTTCCTAAAATTGGTTTGTGATCAAAATCTGAAACTATGGACTGCACATCCGCACGTGGATAGCTGCTGATGCTTGCGTACTCATTTCCATAACTAAACACCCAGACTGTTGATGTACCTTGTTGCAGTCAGCGAAGTAGGGGACGGACATGCCGGTTGTTGGTGCACCACTTGGTAACACCGATGCATATGTACGCGACTTGGTCACTGGTGGCGGCTTCTTGGTTCGGTGGCAACATCTCATCTACAGAGCATATGTACGCGACTTGGTCGCCGGCGGTGGTGTCTTAGTTTAGTGGCAAGATCGCATCTACAAAGAGAGAGAAAGAGGGTCGTTGGCCGGAGCTCCAGGCAGCGGTAGCCCAGCAACCTCTAGCCCGTCGAGGCTGCTCAAATGATTTAGTCGCTCAATTTGATTTCAAACTATGAGTTGAAACTGTTTGAGACCAATTGGTCTCTGTCCAGACCAAACCAATCCAGCCCAAAAACAAGTAGCCCAGACCAAACTAAATTAAGTAATGTCTTAGCCTATTTTGTCCAATCCAATGACAGCCCAATAGGAAATCAAACTGAAACTTTAGTTTGAATCCAAACTATTCCCAGGTTTAGCCATACCCTTTTATTGAAAAAATGATGTTGATTCCTTACCTATTTGCTGCTGAAATCTTGGTACTTTCATACCCGGTGAATTGTAAGTTTGGCATGTAAAGACAACTTATTCAACTGACATGATAACGCCAACCTACAGGCCAAAACTGATAGAATATAAACTAGATTCAGAATACATCACATGGGCATTAGTATTGTGCTATACATACAACATAACGATGCTGTTTTTAGTTTGGAAGTAGCAGACTAATTTTCTCTTGCTTGCTGTTTGATTGGTATGTAGAACCACACATTTGTGGAGGTCAGTAGCAAGAAGGTATGCTATGTTCTTGACTTTCCTCCTGATAAGGAGGTTGTTCTATTCGAGTGTGACTGGTTTGATGTGCCTCCTGCCAACAGAACTGAGAGTAAGGGGTATAAGAAGGACAAATATGGAATTATTGACCTTGACACTACTCTACACCGATTCCAGTGAGACCCTTACATTCTAGGCCTCCAAGCTCAACAGGTTTTCTATGTGAGAGATGTGAAGAACCCTGATTGGGCAGCTGTTATTAAAATGAACCCACACAGTTTGTTTACTCCTTCTGTTTTAAATGGTGTAGGCCTTGATGAAGCTGTTGAAGCCGATGAAGGTGGTGCGGCAGACCTACTGGAAGTCGTCGATGCAGAAATTACAGTGCCTGAAGAGATCACTAGTTGCCGTAGAAATGATGATGAAGGATCCATCGTTGATGTTTCAGTCATAGAAAATATAAAAACCTGTTGAGTTTGAAGATGTCCAGTTCGAAACTGATGATGATACAGATGATGATGACACTTACGTAAATGATGGCCATGTTGTTCCTTTGGGACAAGAAGAATCAGATGATGGCCAGGGGTTCTTTATATAGTTTTTAATCTCTTGGTAAGGTGCTTTTCACATGTTTAAGCCATTAAGTTCCTTAACTTTTTTGATGGTTACCTACGAGTAGTATCTCTCCTAAAGTTTAATCTGATGTGAAACAGGTTCAAACAAGGCGCACCTGCGTAGAGTCATCTATTGTGGCAAAAGGGAACAGAAGCTAGTGCTCAGCATTAACAGTTTGGTTTTTTCCGAAACGAGGCACTAACTGTTTTGTGATGAAGAGAAGAGAAGAGTAATTGCTTATGTGTAATATCATGGATGTTTTTCTTTTAATGTTGTTGCTAATTTGACAGTGATTCTATGTACACACTGTTACTATGAACTTGTGGTCTTTTAGTGATGTTGCTATTTTCATTACTTTGCGTGAACTTGTGGTCTTTTCTGTGAAGCTGCTGAAACTCGTGTGCTGTGATGTTGAACCATGTGTTATATATATCGCTGAGATGGTTTGTTATATCCAGTACTAAAATCTTGTGTCATTTGTCCTTATATATACCTTGATGTAATGTTGTTGATCTGCTGGTGAATTCTTGATTGGGCTGCAACACTGAAGTTTTTCTTCAGATTGCAGTTTACCTCGCGGGTACATAATATATACCATGAGATCCATATATACTGTCAACAACACATGCACAGCCCAGTGGTCTGAACCATGGTCTGCAGCACGGAGGTCGATCCGAGCGTTGGCCAAAAAAAGAGTCCCACTGGTCATCAACCCTGGAGGTCGGCGTGGATGCCACCCGCGCCCAGTCAGTGCCAGCGAGGCCTCGGGTGCATAGGTTAGGGGCTGCGGCTATAGAAGTCCTCGGTCAGATTCAGATCTGGATCTAGCAATTTTCGCACCACGGCCCCTCTATTTTCGATTTCCATCCCACGAGACCCTGTTTTTGGCATCAAACATCCTAGTTTTAAAATGGTAATAACTTGGCCATTGTAAAACCAAACAAACTCAATATGTATTCCTATCAAGAAAATGTGTTCTCTCCATTTATAAATTTTTTTCACTGTTTTGGTTAAGTAAAATTCATGTAATTAATAAGTACTTTAATTACTCCTTAAGCTATATTAATATCTATAAATCTGAATAACATAAATTATGTGTCTATAATTATCAAAAAGTGCATAGATTATTAATATGTCATCCATGTACATGTTTGCGTCATGTACCTTGTTTGCATGTCACCGAAATAATCAAACATAGAATATTACGATGGATAATCAACTTGTCGTTGTAAATAATAGTTATTGCAGCATGTTGAAATTGAGGCAAAATATACGCTATTACGACATATACGTATTTTGTTGCATTAGTTAGCCAACTTTTTGCAACAATATTTGGAACTAATGCAACGCTACATCGATGTTGTAATATCTTTTCAAATATTACCACGAATAGTTATTATGTTAAAATACCTATTCTCTATTACAACAAAATGACTGCCTCGCGCAACATATATTGTTTGTCGCAATAGCGTTGCCATATTGCAACAACAATGGAGTTTGTTGCAATATGAGGCCTCTATTGCAACAAAATGAGTACTTATAGCGACCAAACTCGATTATGGCAATATGTACGACCTATTACCACAACCGGCGAGTTTGTGGTAATATTGCGTTTTGTTGCAACAAAAGATAGTTGTAGCAATAAATTTTGTTGCAATAGACCGAAATCCTCGTAGTGACACCCCTTTACAAGGGGCTGTGCGTATGAGCTAGTATAGGCTCAACTTCATTCATTCATTCATATTTCGATTTTTAATTCATTTTTTGCACAATTACTTTTCAAACTAAGTTCCTCTCTTTTACAGATGAACAACGTGTTACACCCGTCCAGGATACAGCACAACGGAGACACAGGCGCAGACGTGCAGTAGGGACCCGTTGCAAGGATTCTTTTCAGATTAAGACCCTGCGTAAACCTTTTTTACTGTCTTTTGTTGCTATATATCCCCTGGTTTTTCATTATAAACCGGAGAGGAGACTGACGTTTTGGCATCGGCCACGTCAGAGGACCTTGCGTGTACCTAGACACTAGGGGCTTAGGGCATTGTTCTGCCCGCTATCATAAAGACAGAATACCTTAGGGAGTGTTCGGCGTCTCGAGTTAGGCCTTATATGCACCAACTTCGAATCATGTCTTTGGTCAAATGTTGGGTTTGCCCGGCTCCTATGTTTTGCTGCCTTACGTTCCGTATCATCGGCTAACGCAACACCAGGAGAGCTACTGCGATTGTGCCCCGGTTCGGCCGGGCGAGCACCTCAGTAGAGAAAATCGAAAACTGACTGTCATGATACAGTGAGAGACTGGTCAACCACTCGATCTACTACCGGAATGTTTAGAATTCCTCCGCTTTGACGAAGGACCGTTTCCCGGTCAGGCACATACGCGCCCCGAATTCGGAGAGCGCGGTGCCCCTAGGGGCTATATCGTAGCCCCATCCTCGAACTCCTATGGCTAAGTGAAAGTGATAAAGCATTATAGTCCGGTTGCCTCGTTTGCTACGCTACCACCTCCTTCACAGGACCGAGACGTCGGATTAAGTGTGAAAATGCGCTATTTTTGCGAACACCCCCGCACCTTGTGCGTGGGGGCTGAAGCCGACGACTGCCATCTTTCAGGTTATACACACGTATACATAAACGGCCGTACAGGAGATATTTCAATACTTGAACGCACAAGTACCAAAAAAGCGCTGAAATCATAAACATCATTTTACAAACCAAAATGTTCACTTGAACATGACATTTTTTGAGCACTGCGACTCTATTATACGAGCACCACGCGGAACTTCCCCAAAATAGTGCTCGGTGGGTAACCGGCTCTCGTCCGAACCCGGGGTCGCAACAGCGGTGGCATCCATCTCTGTCCAATGTGTCTTCACACGGGCGAGGGCCATCCGTGCACCCTCTATGCAAGCCGACCGCTTCATCGCCTTGATATGCGGCACCGCCCCAAGGAATTGCTGCAATAAGCCAAAAAAACTCTTCGGCTTGGGCCTATCCGACCAGACATGAGCCACGATATCCGTCATGGAAAGCCCGGACAATCTATTCAGTTCAGCCCACTCGGCCAGCCGATCGGTCAGCGGAAGTGAACGCTCCGGACAATGGAATTGAGACCAAAACAGCTCTTCTGTCTTGTGATCCTTCTGACTTCGGAAGTGCACAACGGCATCTACCGCACTCGCCGCTAAGTCCATATAAGGATCCTCCGGACCCCACAGCTGGCCAAGCTGAGCATACTTTGGATCTGTAAACTTTCGGCGCAGCAGAAAGGGCTTGCCAGCCACAATGTCTCCGACCTGGCACAGCTCCTCCTTTATAGCCCGCATTGCAGAACGGGCATCCTTGGCTTCGGCGGTGGCCTTCCCCAGGTCTTCTTGCTCCGCTAGGCGTTCCCTTTCAAGAACATCATTGCGGTCGATAGCATCTTTCAACTTCACGGCCATTTCGGCCATCTCCTCCCTGCTTCGGCAGTGTGCGGCCCTTTCGGCTTCTAGCTCTTCGGCCGCCCTCGAGGCAGCCGCATCACTCCTTCTGGCTTGCTCCTTGGCTTGAGCAAGTTCTGCCCGAAGGCTCTCCACAGCAGCGGCACCATCTGCATTGAACACACATGTTGTAAGGAGTGGGCTTCGGCTCCCTTACTAGGTGACCACGGAGAAAAAACCTACCTTGTGACTCGTCAAGTCGTTTATTGACCAGCGCGATGTCCTCATCCGCAACGTCGAGCTGCCGCTTTAGTTCGGCAACTCCATCTGTCCGGCTAGCCACCGAACTATCCGCCACCTGCTTAGGAAAGGCGTAAATCAATACCTGGGATTTTGATCCTAGGCACGCTGTCGTTCTCGACACCCTACCGAGTCTCAGGGGCTACTATCTATACAGGGCGCACTTTATGTGTAAAACTGTCAAAGGGTACGTCATTTTTACGTACCTCAAACCCCGCCAGCAAACTTCTGACGACATCACGCAATCTGCCTTCGGCGGATGAAATTCTTTCAATCACCGTACTCATCAGTGTATGGTGACCTTCTGAGATGGACGCCCTCTCAAGCAAATCCTTCAGCTCTCCCGGCCGTACACCAGTTGGTGCCGAATTATTCGGCCCTACCAGACTCGGGGATACCCTCCGTGACGACACTTTAGGCTCGTCCGCCCTATCCGATGGGGCGGCAGATGGAGGCGTCTCGCTCTCCATCATCTCCGGATGGAGTTCCCCCGAAGACGAGCTCATCTGAGAAGGGCGGAGATCCGAACTACAAGGTAAAAACTTAAGTTATCCTCAGAAGCACAAATAGGGATGTCCCTTATTACAAAACTCCCTTTTTTCTACTCACGGCTCGCTGGAGGGCTGATCCTTTAGGGGAGACTGTGCGGCCGGAGCCTCTCCGGACGCAGGACCCTCTGGTGAAGATCTCTTCCCCCGCTTCGGGGCTTTGGCCTCCGGGTTTTCGGAGGCGGTCCTCTTCTCCCCTTGGAAGGAGGGATTTTCGATCCCCCCCTCCTCAAAAGCCTCCTTGGTTGAGGCGGTAGTTCCTCTATTCTCCCCTTCGCCTTCCCCTGAAGGCGCAACTTCCAGCATCCTGACCAGCACGGGATCCGGCGCGGTCTCTGGGAGGGGGGCCGGACACCGTATCAGTTTTGCTTGCGCTATCCACTCCTGTTTAGAGGACAATTGGTCAAAAAGCAAATCATGGAAAGATAAACAAATGGTATGTCCGGACACAGAGCTACTTACTTGTGTATCCGGGCGATTGCAGCTTAGGCCGGTGTCCTCGGTCAATTCCGGACACGCCTCTCGTGATCCGAAGAACAGTTTGTACATCTCCACGGGTGTCGAGCCCATGAAGTGTTGGAGAATTCGTGGTCCCTCCGGATTAAACTCCCACAGCCGGGGAGGACGGCGTTTGCAGGGCAGGAGACGCCTAATCAACATGACCTACATCACCATGACCAAATCGATCTCCCTCGCCTGGAGGTCTTGAATCCGGCCCTGCAATAGGGGCACGTCCTTGGACGGCCCCTAGTTGAGCCCTTGGCTGACCCATGACATCAGCCGCTGCGGAGGGCCCGAGCGGAAGACGGGCGGCGGCTTCTGCCTGCTGCCCCTGGGAGCGGTTATGTAGAACCACTCCTGCTGCCACAAGCCGAGCTCCTCCTGAAAAAAGCCCTTGGGCCATGGAGCGTCGGCCCTTCTGCTTACAACCGCCCCGCCGCACTCTGCTTGACGCCCCTCGATCATCTTCGGCTCCACGTCGAAGGTCTTAAGCCACAAGCCGAAGTGAGGGGTAACACGGAGGAAGGCTTCGCAAACGACAATGAATGAAGAGATATGGAGGATGGACTCCGGAGCCAAGTCGTGGAATTCCAACCCATAGTAAAACATGAGCCCTCTCACAAAAGGATCCATCGGGAAGCCTAAACCCCGACGGAGGTGGGAAACAAACACGACATACTCGCCGGGCTCGGGGGTGGGGATGACTTGCCCTTTGGCGGGCAACCTATGCGAAATCTCGTAAGACAGGTACTTGGCCTCTCGCAGCTTTAGCACGTCTTCTTCCGTGACGGAGGAGGGCATCCACCGGCCCTGTAGGTCGGAGCCGGACATTGTTGAAGGTCCGAAGCGCTCGAATCTGGGGCTCTGGGTGTTGGAACTCAGGGCAGGGAGTGGATTCGATTGAGGATTGAAGAAAAGAAACGAGCCTTGGCCCCGTTATAAAGAAGGGGAATACCGAGAGCCGTCCCCGTGACCGTTCGGGACTCGCCTCCGATAGAGGGGGCGTGGCAACGGGCACGGTTGGGTTACCCACGTCCGTATTGATGGGAATCCCGGAATAAGGGGAACACGATCTCTGCTTCGACAAGACGTGCCAAGGAAACCGCTTCGCTAAACGCGCTGAGGTGGTACAATAAAAAACGATTCAAGTAAAGGCTTGGTAGTGGTGTGACGTCATGCCACAAAATACGTCAGCAGATTGAACTTGTGTACATATTATTCTCTCTACGGTGGAATGTGGAATTTATTTTGTAGAGCCGGACACTATCCTGGTGTTCACAATCTTCTATGAATTATTCGGAGGAGGAACCCGCCTTGCAATGCCGAACAATATGCGCGCCGGACTCATCGTCATTGAAGCCTAGTTCAGGGGCTACTGAGGGAGTCCTGGACTAGGGGGTGTCCGGACAGCCGGACTATCATCGTCAGCCGGACTCCAAGACTATGAAGATACAAAATTGAAGAGTTCATCCCGTGTCCGGATGGGACTTTCCTTGGCGTGGAAGGCAAGCTTGGCGATACGGATATGTAGATCTCCTACCATTGTAACCGACTCTGTGTAACCCTATCCCTCTCCGGTGTCTATATAAACCGAAGGGTTTTAGTCCGTAGGACATACAACCATTACAACAATCATACCATAGGCTAGCTTCTAGGGTTTAGCCTCCTTGATCTCGTGGTAGATCCACTCTTGTACTACCCATATCATCAATATCAATCAAGCAAGAGTAGGGTTTTACCTCCATCGAGAGGGCCCGAACCTGGGTAAAAACATCATGTCCCCTGTCTCCTGTTACCATCCGCCTAGACGCACAGTTCGGGACCCCCTACCCGAGATCCGCCGGTTTTGACACCGACACTTACCTTTGTAGAGAAGGAGTTTCTCTTGAAAGAAGTGAGTGGGAGGAAAGTAGAACTTGATGAGGTAATTGTACCTTCTCTCAATTTGAAAGTAGCTCATCAGAGAAATCCATTCCCGTGATGCCTACATCAACTAGAGAGGAAGCTAATGATGATGATCATGAAACTTCAGATCAAGTTAATTACTACCGAACCTCGTGGTACGGTAATCCTGTTCTGGAAGTCATGTTACTAGACCATGATGAACCTACTAACTATGAAGAAGCTATGATGAGCCCGGATTCCGATCAATGGCTTGAGGCCATGAAATCTGAGATAGGATCCATGTATGAGAACAAAGTCTGGACTTTGGTGGATTTGCTTGATGATCGGCGACCCATAGAAAATAAATGGATCTTCAAGAAGAAGACTGACGCTGATGGTAATGTTACTGTCTATAAAGCTCGATGATACGTCTCCAACGTACCTATAATTTTCTATTGTTCCATGCTATTATATTATCCATCTTGGATGTTTTATATGCTATTTTATATGATTTTTGGGACTAACCTATTAACCTAGAGCCCAGTGCCAGTTTCTATTTTTTTCCTTGTTTTTGAGTTTTACAGAAGAGGAATACCAAACGGAGCCCAGTTGACGTGCCAATTTTTGATGATTTTTTATGGACCAAAAGAAGCCCCCGAAGTAAAAGAGTTGGGCCAGAAGAGTCCCGAGATATCCACAAGGGTGGAGGCTGCACCCTACCCCCTGGGCGCGCCCCCCTATCTCGTGGATGACTCGGAGACCCCCCCCCCTGACGTGAGACCGACACCAAAAATTCCTATAAATACAAAAACCCCCGAAAAGAAACCTAGATCGGGAGTTTCGCCGCTGCAAGCCTCTTTAGCCACGAAAAACCTCTCGGGACCCTGTTCCGGCACCCTGCCGGAGGGGGATCCATCACCAATGGCCTTCTTCATCATTGCGTCGGGATGATGAAGAAGGCCACCGGTGATGGATCCCCCCTCCGACAGGGTGCTGGAATAGGGTCCCGAGAGGTTTTTCGTGGCTACAGAGGCTTGCGGCGGCGGAACTCCCAGTCTAGGTTTCTTTTCAGGGGTTTCTGTATTTATAGGAATTTTTGGCGTCGGTCTCACGTCAGGGGGGTCTCCGAGTCATCCACGAGATAGGGGGCGCGCCTAGGGGGGTAGGGCGCGCCCTCCACCCTCATGGATAGCTCGGGACTCTTCTGGCCCACCTCTTTTACTTCAGGGGCTTCTTTTGGTCCATAAAAAATCATCAAAAATTGGCACATCAATTGGACTCCGTTTGGTATTCCTTTTTCTATGAAACTCAAAAACAATAGGTTAGTCCCAAAAATCATATAAAATATCATATAAAACATCCAAGATGGATAATATAATAGCATGGAACAATCAAAAATTATAGGTACGTTGGAGACGTATCAAGCATCCCCAAGCTTAATTCCTGCTCGTCCTCAAGTAGGTAAATGATAAAAACAGAATTTTTGATGTGGAATGCTACCTAACATATTTATCAATGTAATCTTCCTTATTGTTGCAAGAATATTCAGATCCATAAGATTCAAAACAAAAGTTTAATATTGACATGAAAACAATAATACTTCAAGCATACTAACAAAGCAATTATGTCTTCTCAAAATAACATGGCCAAAGAAAGTTATCCCTACAAAATCATATAGTCTGGCTATGCTCTATCTTCATCACACAAAATATTTAAATCATGCACAACCCCGGTTTCAGCCAAACAATTGTTTCATACTTTAGTATTCTCAAACTTTTTCAACTTTCACACAATACATGAGCGTGAGCCATGGACATATATAGCACTATAGTGGAACAGTTGTGGAGAATACAAAAAGAGGAAGATAGTCTCACATCAACTAGGCGTATCAATGGGCTATGGAGATGCCCATCAATAGATATCAATGTGAGTGAGTAGGGATTGCCATGCAACGGATGCACTAGAGCTATAAGTGTATGAAAGCTCAAAAAGAAACTAAGTGGGTGTGCATCCAGCTCGCTTACTCACGAAGACCTAGGGCATTTTGAGGAAGCCCATCATTGGAATATACAAGCCAAGTTCTATACTAAAAAATTCCCACTAATATATGAAAGTGACAACATAGGATACTCTATATATCATGAAGATCATGTTGCTACTTTGAAGCACAAGTGTGGTAAAAGGATAGTAGCATTGCCCCTTCTCTCTTTTTCTCTCATTTTTTTTGTTTTTTTTGTTTGTTTTTTGGGCCTTCTCCTTTTTTGGCCCCTTTTTTTTATTTTTTTCCTCCGGAGTCTCATCCCGACTTATGGGGGAATCATAGTCTCCATCATCCTTTCCTCACTGGGACAATGCTCTAATAATGAAGATCATCACACTTTTATTTACTTATAACTCAGTACTTATAACAAAATATGACTCTATTTGAATGCCTCCGGTGGTGTACCAGGATGTGCAATGAATCAAGAATAACATGTATGAAAGTATTATGAACGGTGGCTTTGCCACAAATACAATGTCAACTACATGATCATGCAAAGCAATATGACAATGATGGAGCGTGGCATAATAAACGGAACGGTGGAAAGTTGCATGGCAATATATCTCGGAATGGCTATGGAAATGCCATAATAGGTAGGTATGGTGGCTGCTTTGCGGAAGGTAACGGTGGGTGTATGGTACCGGCGAAAGTTGCGCGGTACAAGAGAGGCTAGTGGTGGAAGGGTGAGAGTGCGTATAATCCATGGACTCAACATTAGTCATAAAGAACTCACATACTTATTGCAAAAATCTATTAGTTATCAAAACAAAGTACTATGAGCATGCTCCTAGGGGGATAGATTGGTGCGAATAGACCATCGCTCGTCCCCGACCGCCACTCATAAGGAAGACAATCAATAAATAAATCATGCTCCGACTTCATCACATAACGGTTCACCATACGTGCATGCTACGGGAATCACAAACCTTAACACAAGTATCTCCCAAATTCACAACTACTCTACTAGCATGACTCTAGTATAACCATCCTCATATCTCAAAACAATCATAAGGAATCAAACTTCTCATAGTATTCAATGCACTTTATATGAAAGTTTTTATTATATCCCTCTTGGATGCCCATCATATTAGGACTAAATTTATAACCAAAGCAAATTACCATGATGTTTAAGACTCTCAAAATAATATAAGTGAATCATGAGGGTTCATCAATTTCTTCAAAATAAAACCACCGTTGTGCTCTAAAAAGATATAAGTGAAACACTACAACAAATGACAAACTACTCCAAAAGATATAAGTGAAGATCAATGAGTAGTTGAATAATTATGTGACTATGTGAAGACTCTCTAACATTTAATAATTTCAGATCTTGAGATATTATTCAAATAGCAAGCAAAAAAAATAACAGAAAGTGACGCTCCAAGCAAAACACATATCATGTGGTGAATAAAAATATAGCTCCAAGTAAAGTTACCGATGAACGAAGACGAAAGAGGGGATGCCATCCGGGGCATCCCCAAGCTTAGGCTCATGGGTCCCAAGCATAGGCTCTTGCCACTCCTTATTCCATAGTCCATCGAAACTTCACCCAAAACTTGAAAACTTCACAACACAAAACTCAATAGAAAACTCGTAAGCTTTGTTAGTATAAGAAAATGAATCACCACTTTTGGTACTATTGTGAACTAATTCTAAATTCATATTGGTGTTATATCTACTGTATTTCAACTTCTCTATGGTTCATACCCTCCGATACTACTCATAGATTCATCAAAATAAGCAAACAACACATAGAAAACAGAATCTATCAAAAATAGAACAGTCTGTAGTAATTTGTAACTCTCGAATACTTCTGTAACTCCAAATAATCTGAAAAAATTAGTTCCACCTGAGCAATTTGTGCACCAATCCATAGCAAAAAATAATCAGGTCAAAAGAATGTTTCAATAAGATTCTGGAAATTATTTACTGAGCGCAAAAGTTTCTGATTTTCAGCACGATCAACACAACTATCACCACAAGCTATCCTAAAGGATTTACTTGGCACTTTATTGAAACAAAAGCTATAAAACATGGTTACTACAGTAGCTTAATCATGTGAACACATAAAAACACTAGGGGTAAATATTGGGTTGTCTCCCAACAAGCGCTTTTCTTTAATGCCTTTTTAGCTAGGCATGATGATTTCAATGATGCTTGTATAAAAGATAAGAATTGAAACACAAAGAGAGCATCATGAAGCATATGACTAACACATTTAAGTCTAACCCACTTCCTTTGCATAGGGATTTTGTGAGCAAACAATTTATGGGAACAAGAATCAACTAGCATAGGAAGACAAAACAAGCATAACTTCAAAAAATTCAACACATAGAGAGGAAACTTGATATTATTGCAATTCCTACAAGCATATATTCCTCTCTCATAATAATTTTTAGTAGCATCATGAATGAATTCAACAATATAGATATCACATAAAGCACTCTTTTCATGATCCACAAGCATAGAAATTTTACTACTCTCCACATAAGTAAATTTATTCTCCTTCATAATAGTGGGAGCAAACTCAACAAAATAACTATCATGTGAGGCATGATCCAATTGAAAATTAAATCAATATGACAAGTTTCATGGTTATAATTATTCTTTATAGCATACATGTCATCACAATAATCATTATAGATAGCAACTTTGTTCTCATAATCAATTGGAACCTCTTCCGAAATAGTGGATTCATCACTAAATAAAGTCATGACCTCTCCAAATCCACTTTCATAATTATCACAATAAGATTCAACACCCTCCAAAATAGTGGGATCATTACTTCCTAAAGTTGACACTCTTCCAAACCCACTTTCATCAATATAATGATCATAAATAGGAGGCATGCTTTCATCATAATAAATATTCTCATCAAAACTTGGGGGACAAAAAATATCATTTTCATCAAACATAGCATCCCCAAGCTTGTGGCTTTGCATATCATTAGCATCATGGATATTCAAGGAGTTCATACTAACAACATTGCAATCATGCTCATCATTCAAAAATTTAGTGCCAAACATTTTAATGCATTCTTCCTCTAGCAATTGAGCACAATTATCGGAATCCTTATTTTCACGAAAGACATTAAAAAGATGAAGCATATGAGGCACCCTCAATTCCATTTTTTTGTAGTTTTCTTTTATATACTAAACTAGTGATAAAACAAGAAACTAAAATATTCGATTGCAAGATCTAAAGATATACCTTCAAGCACTAACCTCCTCGGCAATGGTGCCAGAAAAGAGCTTGATGTCTACTACACAACCTTCTTCTTATAGACGTTGTTGGGCCTCAAAGTACAGATGTTTGTAGGATAGTAGCAAATTTCCCTCAAGTGGATGACCTAAGGTTTATCAATCCGTGGGAGGCGTGGGATGAAGATGGTCTCTCTCAAACAACCCTGCAACCAAATAACAAAGAGTCTCTTGTGTCCCCAACACACCCAATACAGTATTGGGTGTGTTGGGGTGTGTTGGGGACATAAGCGACTCTTTGTTATTTGGTTGCAGGGTTGTTTGAGAGAGTACAAACCTATGCACTTGGAGGCTCAACAACGTATACAAGAAGAAGGTTGTGTAGTAGACATCACTCGACTTGTCACAAAAGGTTTTTGATAAGTTCAAGGAGTTGACCGCGATGAGACTTTCTCACCCATAGTGATGCTTAAGTCTGTCCGAATCATGTTAGCAATTGCCGCATTTTATGATTATGAAATCTGGCAAATGGACGTCAAAACTGCATTTCTTAATGGATTTCTTAAAGAAGAGTTGTATATGATGCAACCAGAAGTTTTTGTCGATCCTAAAGGTGCTAACAAAGTGTGCAAGCTCCAGCGATCCATTTATGGACTGGTGCAAGCATCTTGGAGTTGGAATATATGCTTTGATGAGGTGATCAAAGCATATGGTTTTATACATACTTTCGGAGAAGCCTGTATTTACAAGAAAGTGAGTGGGAGCTCTGTAGCATTTCTAATAGTATATGTGGATGACATATTGTTGATTGGAAATGATATAGAATTTCTGGATAGCATAAAAGGATACTTGAATAAAAGTTTTTCAATGAAAGACCTCGGTGAAGCTGCTTATATATTGGGCATCAAGATCTATAGAGATAGATCAAGATGCTTAATAGGACTTTCACAAAGCACATACCTTGACAAAGTTTTGAAGAAGTTCAAAATGGATCAGTCAAAGAAAGGTTTCTTGCCTGTATTACAAGGTGTGAAATTGAGTCAGACTCAATGCCCGACCGCTGCATAAGATAGAGAGAAAACGAAAGTCATTTAGTATGCCTCAACCATAGGTTCTATCATGTATGCTATGCTATGTACCAGACCTGATGTGTGCCTTGCTATAAGTTTAGCAGGGAGGTACCAAAGTAATCCAGGAGTGGATCACTGGACAACGGTCAAGAACATCCTGAAGTACCTAAAAAGGACTAAGGATATGTTTCTCGTTTATGGAGGTGACAAAGAGCTCGTCGCAAATGGTTACGTCGATGCTAGCTTTGACACTGATCCGGATGACTCTAAGTCACAAACCGGATACGTATTTATATTGAATAGTGGAGCTGTCAGTTGGTGCAGTTCCAAGCAGAGCGTTGTGGCGGGATCTACGTGTGAAGCAGAGTACGTAGCTGCTTCGGAAGCAGCAAATGAAGGATTCCGGAAGAAGGAGTTCATATCCAATCTAGGTGTAATACCTAGTGCATCGGGTCCAATGAAAATCTTTTGTGACAATACTGGAGCAATTGCCTTAGTGAAGGAATCCAGATTTCACAAAATGACCAAACACATCAAGAGACGCTTCAACTCCATCTGTGATATAGTCAAGGAGGAAGACATAGAGATTTGCAAAATACATACGGATCTGAATGTAGCAGACTCGTTGACTAAGCCTCTTCCACGAGCAAAACATGATCAACACCAAGACTCCATGGGTGTTAGAATCATTACAATGTAATCTAGATTATTGACTCTAGTGCAAGTGGGAGACTGAAGGAAATATGCCCTAGAGGCAATAATAAAGTTGTTATTTTATATTTCCTTATTTCATGATAAATGTTTATTATTCATGTTGGAATTGTATTAACCGGAAACTTGATACATGTGTGAATACATAGACAAAATATTGTGTCCCTAGTAAGCCTCTACTGGACTAGCTCGTTAATCAAAGATGGTTAAGTTTCCTAACCATAGACATGTGTTGTCATTTGTTGAATGGGATCACATCATTAGTAGAATGATGTGATGGACAAGATCCATTCATTAGCTTAGCATTATGATCGTTCAGTTTTATTGCTATTGCTTTCTTCATGTCAAATACATATTCCTCCGACTATGAGATTATGCAACTCCCGAATACCGGAGGAATGCCTTGTGTGCTATCAAACATCACAACGTAACTGGGTGATTATAAAGATGCTCTACAGGTATCTCTGAAGGTGTTTGTTGGGTTGGCATAGATCGAGACTAGGATTTGTCACTCCGAGTATCGGAGAGGTATCTCTAGGCCCTCTCGGTAATGCACATCATAAGAAGCCTCGCAAGCAAAGTGACTAATGAGTTAGTTGCAGGATCATGCATTACGGAACGAGTAAAGAGACTTTTCGATAACGGTATCAAACTAGGTATGAAGATACCGACAATCGAATCTCGGGCAAGTAACATACCAATGACAAAGGGAGTAACGTATGTTGTCATAACGGTTCGACCGATAAAGATCTTCGTAGAATATGTGGGAGCCAATATGAGCATCCAGGTTCCGCTATTGGTTATTTACTGGAGAGGTGTCTCTGTCATGTCTACACAGTTCTCGAACCCGTAGGGTCCACACGCTTAACGTTCGATGATGATTTTGTATTATATGAGTTATATGATTTGGTGACCGAATGTTGTTCGGAGTCCCGGATGAGATCACGGACATGAAGAGGAGTCTTGAAATGGTAGAGAGGTAAAGATTGATATATAGGACGATAGTACTCGGACACCGGAAGT